>NW_027189757.1:85000-97230 GCF_040958095.1 Procambarus clarkii | reverse complement strand
AGATAGTGCGATAGTGCGTAGTATGTTGTAAAGTTACAGTGATGAAACTATGGTATAATAAAGATGATTACAATGAAGATATTGTGTGTACTGAAAATGATTATTGTGAAGTTTTGTGTGTAGTTAAGATGGTTACAGTGAAGATAGTGTGTAGTGAAGATGGTTACAGTAAAAAATAGTGTGTAATGAAAATAGTGTGCAGTGATGATAGAGTGTAGTGAAGATGGTTACTATGAAGATAGTGTGTAGTGAAGAGTTACAGTATAGTGTGTAGTGATGATAGTGTGTAGTGAAGATGGTTACTGTGAAGATAGTTACAGTATAGTGTGTGTGTGTGTGGTAGTAGTGAAGACGGTTACAGTATTGTGTATGTAGTGAAGATGGTTACATATAGTGTGTTGTGAAGATGGTTACAGTATAGTGTGTGTAGTGAAGATGGTTACATTATAGTGTGTGTGTTGTGAAGATGGTTACAGTATAGTGTGTGTAGTAAGGATGGTTACATTATAATGTGTATTGTGAAGATGGATACAGTGTAGTGAAGATGGTTACGTTATAGTGTGTTGTGAAGATGGTTACAGTATAGTGTGTGAATTGAAGATTGTTACATTATAGTTTGTGTTGTGAAGATAGTTACAGAACAGTGTGTGTTGTGAAGATGGTAACAGTATAGTGTGTGTTGTGAAGATGGTAACAGTATAGTGTGTGTTGTAAAGATGGTTACATTTTGTTGTGGAGTATGGTTATTTGTGGTGAAGATGGTTACAGTATAGTGTGTGGAGTGAAGATGGTTACAGAATAGTGTGTGTAGTGAAGATGGTTGCAGTGAGGATATAATGTGTGTACTCACCTAGTTGTGCTTGAGGGGGTTCAGCTCTGCTCTTGCGGAGCAAGAGTTCTTTCCCTCTTTCCTAAACACCCAACTCTCGTATGCCCAGTCCTCGGACGTGCATCTGACTGATGATATTTTCTTAGAAGCGGACAGACTTGGTTTTCTTCTGGTGGCAGCCATCGTCGCCGGAGACCTTTTCCTTCTCCATACTGACCAGGCCGCTTCACACTATCAAGAACCTAAAGAATACTTCTAGTAATAATATACCAGATGCAAGAATTATAGTCATGCTAATAGTTCGACTGGTCTATTAAGTGCGATGCCCAGTAGTAATGTACTCACATCATACGTCTTTACATATAAATAAGATACCTTTATAAACTTTATCTATTCTCTTCAAGAGCTTGTAGGTAGTTAGAGTCTCTCTCTCTCTCTCTCTCTCTCTCTCTCTCTCTCTCTCTCTCTCTCCTCTCTCTCTCTCTCTCTCTCTCTCTCTCTCTCTCTCTCTCTCTCTCTCTCTCTCTCTCTCTCTCTCTCTCTCTCTCTCTCTCTCTCTCTCTCTCTCTCTCTCTCTCTCTCTCTCCTCTCTCTCTCTCTTCTCTCTCTCTCTCTCTCTCTCTATCTCTCTCTCTCTCTCTCTCTCTCTCTCTCTCTCTCTCTCTCCTCTCTCTCTCTCTCTCTCTCTCTCTCTCTCTCTCTCTCTCTCTCTCTCTCTCTCTCTCTCTCTCTCTCTCTCTCTCTCTCTCTCTCTCTCTCTCTCTCTCTCTTCTCTTTTTCAACAAGTCTTTGACTCGAAGCTGAAGACTCTTAATTGTGGAATTAATCCTGTGGCAAAATTTCGACCATTTTTCCAAGTTTTTTTTATGCTTCATAAGGTGTGGGTTCCCAGCTGTCGCTGCATACTCAGGTAATGGTCTCACATATGTAGTATGTGTGGATTTAGAATCCTCTTATTTTAGATTTTTAAATGACGTTCTTTTGTTTGGTAACTTCCCATATGGTGCTAATGATGTCCTGTTCACATTAGCTTGTGGTGTTTAGTGTTTGGATAATTTCTACTCTCGGATGATCATATGTCGTGATTGTAGGTGTTGTGTGGTGGTGATGTGTAGTAACGGTAGGTGTTGTGTGGTGGTGATGTGTAGTGACGGTAGGTGCTGTGTGGTGGTGATGTGTAGTGAAGGTGGGTGTTGTTTGGTGGTGATGTGTAGTGATGGTAGGTATTGTGTGGTGGTAATGTGTAGTGATGATAGGTGTTGTGTGGTGGTGATGTGTAGTGACGGTAGGTGTTGTGTGGTGGTGATGTGTAGTCAGGATAGTTGTTGTGTGGTGGTGTTCTGTAGTGACGGTAGGTGTTGTGTGGTGGTGATGTGTAGTGATGGTGGTGGGTGTTCTGTGGTGGTGGTGATGAAAATTTAAGTATTTATGGAAGATGGCTACAGTTACGAGGCTGGTCGTTACAGTATAGATGGTTACAGTGTTTCAGGTTGTGTGAAGTAAGTACGGTTACAATGATGAGGGTTGTCATTAGTTAAGACGATTACTGTGGTGAAGATAGTGCGATAGTGCGTAGTATGTTGTAAAGTTACAGTGATGAAACTATGGTATAATAAAGATGATTACAATGAAGATATTGTGTGTACTGAAAATGATTATTGTGAAGTTTTTGTGTGTAGTTAAGATGGTTACAGTGAAGATAGTGTGTAGTGAAGATGGTTACAGTAAAAAATAGTGTGTAATGAAAATAGTGTGCAGTGATGATAGAGTGTAGTGAAGATGGTTACTATGAAGATAGTGTGTAGTGAAGAGTTACAGTATAGTGTGTGTAGTGATGATAGTGTGTAGTGAAGATGGTTACTGTGAAGATAGTTACAGTATAGTGTGTGTGTGTGTGTGTGTTTGTATTGTGTGAAGACGGTTACAGTATTGTGTATGTAGTGAAGATGGTTACATTATAGTGTGTGTTGTGAAGATGGTTACAGTATAGTGTGTGTAGTGAAGATGGTTACATTATAGTGTGTGTGTTGTGAAGATGGTTACAGTATAGTGTGTGTAGTAAGGATGGTTACATTATAATGTGTATTGTGAAGATGGATACAGTGTAGTGAAGATGGTTACGTTATAGTGTGTGTTGTGAAGATGGTTACAGTATAGTGTGTGAATTGAAGATTGTTACATTATAGTTTGTGTTGTGAAGATAGTTACAGAACAGTGTGTGTTGTGAAGATGGTAACAGTATAGTGTGTGTTGTGAAGATGGTAACAGTATAGTGTGTGTTGTAAAGATGGTTACATTATAGTGTGTGGAGTGAAGATGGTTATAGTATAGTGTGTGGAGTGAAGATGGTTACAGTATAGTGTGTGGAGTGAAGATGGTTACAGAATAGTGTGTGTAGTGAAGATGGTTGCAGTGAGGATATAATGTGTGTACTCACCTAGTTGTGCTTGAGGGGGTTCAGCTCTGCTCTTGCGGAGCAAGAGTTCTTTCCCTCTTTCCTAAACACCCAACTCTCGTATGCCCAGTCCTCGAGGACGTGCATCTGACTGATGATATTTTCTTAGAAGCGGACAGACTTGGTTTTCTTCTGGTGGCAGCCATCGTCGCCGGAGACCTTTTCCTTCTCCATACTGACCAGGCCGCTTCACACTATCAAGAACCTAAAGAATACTTCTAGTAATAATATACCAGATGCAAGAATTATAGTCATGCTAATAGTTCGACTGGTCTATTAAGTGCGATGCCCAGTAGTAATGTACTCACATCATACGTCTTTTACATATAAATAAGATACCTTTATAAACTTTATCTATTCTCTTCAAGAGCTTGTAGGTAGTTAAGAGTCTCTCTCTCTCTCTCTCTCTCTCTCTCTCTCTCTCTCTCTCTCTCTCTCTCTCTCTCTCTCTCTCTCTCTCTCTCTCTCTCTCTCTCTCTCTCTCTCTCTCTCTCTCTCTCTCTCTCTCTCTCTCTCTCTCTCTCTCTCTCTCTCTCTCTCTCTCTCTCTCTCTCTCTCTCTCTCTCTCTCTCTCTCTCTCTCTCTCTCTCTCTCTCTCTCTCTCTCTCTCTCTCTCTCTCTCTCTCTCTCTCTCTCTCTCTCTCTCTCTCTCTCTCTCTCTCTCTCTCTCTCTCTCTCTCTCTCTCTCTCTTTTTCAACAAGTCTTTGACTCGAAGCTGAAGACTCTTAATTGTGGAATTAATCCTGTGGCAAAATTTCGACCATTTTTCCAAGTTTTTTTTATGCTTCATAAGGTGTGGGTTCCCAGCTGTCGCTGCATACTCAGGTAATGGTCTCACATATGTAGTATGTGTGGATTTAGAATCCTCTTATTTTAGATTTTTAAATGACGTTCTTTTGTTTGGTAACTTCCCATATGGTGCTAATGATGTCCTGTTCACATTAGCTTGTGGTGTTTAGTGTTTGGATAATTTCTACTCTCGGATGATCATATGTCGTGATTGTAGGTGTTGTGTGGTGGTGATGTGTAGTAACGGTAGGTGTTGTGTGGTGGTGTGTGTAGTGACGGTAGGTGCTGTGTGGTGGTGATGTGTAGTGAAGGTGGGTGTTGTTTGGTGGTGATGTGTAGTGATGGTAGGTATTGTGTGGTGGTAATGTGTAGTGATGATAGGTGTTGTGTGGTGGTGATGTGTAGTGACGGTAGGTGTTGTGTGGTGGTGATGTGTAGTCAGGATAGTTGTTGTGTGGTGGTGTTCTGTAGTGACGGTAGGTGTTGTGTGGTGGTGATGTGTAGTGATGGTGGTGGGTGTTCTGTGGTGGTGGTGATGAAAATTTAAGTATTTATGGAAGATGGCTACAGTTACGAGGCTGGTCGTTACAGTATAGATGGTTACAGTGTTTCAGGTTGTGTGAAGTAAGTACGGTTACAATGATGAGGGTTGTCATTAGTTAAGACGATTACTGTGGTGAAGATAGTGCGATAGTGCGTAGTATGTTGTAAAGTTACAGTGATGAAACTATGGTATAATAAAGATGATTACAATGAAGATATTGTGTGTACTGAAAATGATTATTGTGAAGTTTTTGTGTGTAGTTAAGATGGTTACAGTGAAGATAGTGTGTAGTGAAGATGGTTACAGTAAAAAATAGTGTGTAATGAAAATAGTGTGCAGTGATGATAGAGTGTAGTGAAGATGGTTACTATGAAGATAGTGTGTAGTGAAGAGTTACAGTATAGTGTGTGTAGTGATGATAGTGTGTAGTGAAGATGGTTACTGTGAAGATAGTTACAGTATAGTGTGTGTGTGTGTGTGAAGATGGTTACAGTGTGTGAAGACGGTTACAGTATTGTGTATGTAGTGAAGATGGTTACATTATAGTGTGTGTTGTGAAGATGGTTACAGTATAGTGTGTGTAGTGAAGATGGTTACATTATAGTGTGTGTGTTGTGAAGATGGTTACAGTATAGTGTGTGTAGTAAGGATGGTTACATTATAATGTGTATTGTGAAGATGGATACAGTGTAGTGAAGATGGTTACGTTATAGTGTGTGTTGTGAAGATGGTTACAGTATAGTGTGTGAATTGAAGATTGTTACATTATAGTTTGTGTTGTGAAGATAGTACAGAACAGTGTGTGTTGTGAAGATGGTAACAGTATAGTGTGTGTTGTAAAGATGGTTACATTATAGTGTGTGGAGTGAAGATGGTTATAGTATAGTGTGTGGAGTGAAGATGGTTACAGTATAGTGTGTGGAGTGAAGATGGTTACAGAATAGTGTGTGTAGTGAAGATGGTTGCAGTGAGGATATAATGTGTGTACTCACCTAGTTGTGCTTGAGGGGGTTCAGCTCTGCTCTTGCGGAGCAAGAGTTCTTTCCCTCTTTCCTAAACACCCAACTCTCGTATGCCCAGTCCTCGAGGACGTGCATCTGACTGATGATATTTTCTTAGAAGCGGACAGACTTGGTTTTCTTCTGGTGGCAGCCATCGTCGCCGGAGACCTTTTCCTTCTCCATACTGACCAGGCCGCTTCACACTATCAAGAACCTAAAGAATACTTCTAGTAATAATATACCAGATGCAAGAATTATAGTCATGCTAATAGTTCGACTGGTCTATTAAGTGCGATGCCCAGTAGTAATGTACTCACATCATACTCTTTTCTATCTTCCTCTCCTTTATCTATTCTCTCTTGTCTCTTTCTCTCTCTCTCTCTCTCTCTCTCTCTCTCTCTCTCCTCTCTCTCTCTCTCTCTCTCTCTCTCTCTCTCTCTCTCTCTCTCTCTCTCTCTCTCTCTCTCTCTCTCTCTCTCTCTCTCTCCTCTCTCTCTCTCTCTCTCTCTCTCTCTCTCTCTCTCTCTCTCTCTCTCTCCTCTCTCTCTCCCTCTCTCTCCCTCTCTCTCTCTCTCTCTCTCTCTCTCTCTCTCTCTCTCTCTCTCTCTCTCTCTCTCTCTCTCTCTCTCTCTCTCTCTCCTCTCTCTCTCTCTCTCCTCTCTCTCTCTCTCTCTCTCTCTCTCTCTCTCTCTCTCTCTCTCTCTCTCTCTCTCTCTCTCTCTCTCTCTTCTCTCTCTTCTCTCTCTCTCCCTCTCTCTCTCCTCTCTCTCTCTCTCTCTCTCTCTCTCTCTCTCTCTCTCTCTCTCTCTCTCTCTCTCTCTCCTCTCTCTCTCTCTCTCTCTCTCTCTCTCTCTCTCTCTCTCTCTCTTCTCTCTCTCTCTCTCTCTCTCTCTCTCTCTCTCTCTCTCTCTCTCTCTCTCTCTCTCTCTCTCTCTCTCTCTCTCTCTCTCTCTCTCTCTCTCTCTCTCTCTCTCTCTCTCTCTCTCTCTCTCCTCTCTCTCTCTCCTCTCTCTTCTCTCTCTCTCTCTCTCTCTCTCTCTCTCTCTCTCTCTCTCTCTCTCTCTCTCTCTCTCTCTCTCTCTCTCCTCTCTCTCTCTCTCTTTCTTTCTCTTTTCAACAAGTCTTTGACTCGAAGCTGAAGACTCTTAATTGTGGAATTAATCCTGTGGCAAAATTTCGACCATTTTTCCAAGTTTTTTTTATGCTTCATAAGGTGTGGGTTCCCAGCTGTCGCTGCATACTCAGGTAATGGTCTCACATATGTAGTATGTGTGGATTTAGAATCCTCTTATTTTAGATTTTTAAATGACGTTCTTTTGTTTGGTAACTTCCCATATGGTGCTAATGATGTCCTGTTCACATTAGCTTGTGGTGTTTAGTGTTTGGATAATTTCTACTCTCGGATGATCATATGTCGTGATTGTAGGTGTTGTGTGGTGGTGATGTGTAGTAACGGTAGGTGTTGTGTGGTGGTGATGTGTAGTGACGGTAGGTGCTGTGTGGTGGTGATGTGTAGTGAAGGTGGGTGTTGTTTGGTGGTGATGTGTAGTGATGGTAGGTATTGTGTGGTGGTAATGTGTAGTGATGATAGGTGTTGTGTGGTGGTGATGTGTAGTGACGGTAGGTGTTGTGTGGTGGTGATGTGTAGTCAGGATAGTTGTTGTGTGGTGGTGTTCTGTAGTGACGGTAGGTGTTGTGTGGTGGTGATGTGTAGTGATGGTGGGTGTTCTGTGGTGGTGGTGATGAAAATTTAAGTATTTATGGAAGATGGCTACAGTTACGAGGCTGGTCGTTACAGTATAGATGGTTACAGTGTTTCAGGTTGTGTGAAGTAAGTACGGTTACAATGATGAGGGTTGTCATTAGTTAAGACGATTACTGTGGTGAAGATAGTGCGATAGTGCGTAGTATGTTGTAAAGTTACAGTGATGAAACTATGGTATAATAAAGATGATTACAATGAAGATATTGTGTGTACTGAAAATGATTATTGTGAAGTTTTTGTGTGTAGTTAAGATGGTTACAGTGAAGATAGTGTGTAGTGAAGATGGTTACAGTAAAAAATAGTGTGTAATGAAAATAGTGTGCAGTGATGATAGAGTGTAGTGAAGATGGTTACTATGAAGATAGTGTGTAGTGAAGAGTTACAGTATAGTGTGTGTAGTGATGATAGTGTGTAGTGAAGATGGTTACTGTGAAGATAGTTACAGTATAGTGTGTGTGTGTGTGTGTGTAGTGAAGATGGTTACAGTATTGTGTGAAGACGGTTACAGTATTGTGTATGTAGTGAAGATGGTTACATTATAGTGTGTGTTGTGAAGATGGTTACAGTATAGTGTGTGTAGTGAAGATGGTTACATTATAGTGTGTGTGTTGTGAAGATGGTTACAGTATAGTGTGTGTAGTAAGGATGGTTACATTATAATGTGTATTGTGAAGATGGATACAGTGTAGTGAAGATGGTTACGTTATAGTGTGTGTTGTGAAGATGGTTACAGTATAGTGTGTGAATTGAAGATTGTTACATTATAGTTTGTGTTGTGAAGATAGTTACAGAACAGTGTGTGTTGTGAAGATGGTAACAGTATAGTGTGTGTTGTGAAGATGGTAACAGTATAGTGTGTGTTGTAAAGATGGTTACATTATAGTGTGTGGAGTGAAGATGGTTATAGTATAGTGTGTGGAGTGAAGATGGTTACAGTATAGTGTGTGGAGTGAAGATGGTTACAGAATAGTGTGTGTAGTGAAGATGGTTGCAGTGAGGATATAATGTGTGTACTCACCTAGTTGTGCTTGAGGGGGTTCAGCTCTGCTCTTGCGGAGCAAGAGTTCTTTCCCTCTTTCCTAAACACCCAACTCTCGTATGCCCAGTCCTCGAGGACGTGCATCTGACTGATGATATTTTCTTAGAAGCGGACAGACTTGGTTTTCTTCTGGTGGCAGCCATCGTCGCCGGAGACCTTTTCCTTCTCCATACTGACCAGGCCGCTTCACACTATCAAGAACCTAAAGAATACTTCTAGTAATAATATACCAGATGCAAGAATTATAGTCATGCTAATAGTTCGACTGGTCTATTAAGTGCGATGCCCAGTAGTAATGTACTCACATCATACTCCTCTCTCTCTCTCTCTCTCTTCTCTCTCTCTCTCTCTCTCTCTCCTCTCTCTCTCTCTCTCTCTCTCTCTCTCTCTCTCTCTCTCTCTCTCTCTCTCTCTCTCTTTCTCTTTTTCAACAAGTCTTTGACTCGAAGCTGAAGACTCTTAATTGTGGAATTAATCCTGTGGCAAAATTTCGACCATTTTTCCAAGTTTTTTTTATGCTTCATAAGGTGTGGGTTCCCAGCTGTCGCTGCATACTCAGGTAATGGTCTCACATATGTAGTATGTGTGGATTTAGAATCCTCTTATTTTAGATTTTTAAATGACGTTCTTTTGTTTGGTAACTTCCCATATGGTGCTAATGATGTCCTGTTCACATTAGCTTGTGGTGTTTAGTGTTTGGATAATTTCTACTCTCGGATGATCATATGTCGTGATTGTAGGTGTTGTGTGGTGGTGATGTGTAGTAACGGTAGGTGTTGTGTGGTGGATGTGTAGTGACGGTAGGTGCTGTGTGGTGGTGATGTGTAGTGAAGGTGGGTGTTGTTTGGTGGTGATGTGTAGTGATGGTAGGTATTGTGTGGTGGTAATGTGTAGTGATGATAGGTGTTGTGTGGTGGTGATGTGTAGTGACGGTAGGTGTTGTGTGGTGGTGATGTGTAGTCAGGATAGTTGTTGTGTGGTGGTGTTCTGTAGTGACGGTAGGTGTTGTGTGGTGGTGATGTGTAGTGATGGTGGTGGGTGTTCTGTGGTGGTGGTGATGAAAATTTAAGTATTTATGGAAGATGGCTACAGTTACGAGGCTGGTCGTTACAGTATAGATGGTTACAGTGTTTCAGGTTGTGTGAAGTAAGTACGGTTACAATGATGAGGGTTGTCATTAGTTAAGACGATTACTGTGGTGAAGATAGTGCGATAGTGCGTAGTATGTTGTAAAGTTACAGTGATGAAACTATGGTATAATAAAGATGATTACAATGAAGATATTGTGTGTACTGAAAATGATTATTGTGAAGTTTTTGTGTGTAGTTAAGATGGTTACAGTGAAGATAGTGTGTAGTGAAGATGGTTACAGTAAAAAATAGTGTGTAATGAAAATAGTGTGCAGTGATGATAGAGTGTAGTGAAGATGGTTACTATGAAGATAGTGTGTAGTGAAGAGTTACAGTATAGTGTGTGTAGTGATGATAGTGTGTAGTGAAGATGGTTACTGTGAAGATAGTTACAGTATAGTGGTGTGTGTGTGTGTGTAGTGAAGATGGTTACAGTATTGTGTGAAGACGGTTACAGTATTGTGTATGTAGTGAAGATGGTTACATTATAGTGTGTGTTGTGAAGATGGTTACAGTATAGTGTGTGTAGTGAAGATGGTTACATTATAGTGTGTGTGTTGTGAAGATGGTTACAGTATAGTGTGTGTAGTAAGGATGGTTACATTATAATGTGTATTGTGAAGATGGATACAGTGTAGTGAAGATGGTTACGTTATAGTGTGTGTTGTGAAGATGGTTACAGTATAGTGTGTGAATTGAAGATTGTTACATTATAGTTTGTGTTGTGAAGATAGTTACAGAACAGTGTGTGTTGTGAAGATGGTAACAGTATAGTGTGTGTTGTGAAGATGGTAACAGTATAGTGTGTGTTGTAAAGATGGTTACATTATAGTGTGTGGAGTGAAGATGGTTATAGTATAGTGTGTGGAGTGAAGATGGTTACAGTATAGTGTGTGGAGTGAAGATGGTTACAGAATAGTGTGTGTAGTGAAGATGGTTGCAGTGAGGATATAATGTGTGTACTCACCTAGTTGTGCTTGAGGGGGTTCAGCTCTGCTCTTGCGGAGCAAGAGTTCTTTCCCTCTTTCCTAAACACCCAACTCTCGTATGCCCAGTCCTCGAGGACGTGCATCTGACTGATGATATTTTCTTAGAAGCGGACAGACTTGGTTTTCTTCTGGTGGCAGCCATCGTCGCCGGAGACCTTTTCCTTCTCCATACTGACCAGGCCGCTTCACACTATCAAGAACCTAAAGAATACTTCTAGTAATAATATACCAGATGCAAGAATTATAGTCATGCTAATAGTTCGACTGGTCTATTAAGTGCGATGCCCAGTAGTAATGTACTCACATCACTCTTCTCTCCTCTCTCTCTCTCTCTCTCTCTCTCTCTCTCTTATCTCTCTCTCTCTCTCTCTCTCTCTCTCTCCTCTCTCTCTCTCTCTCTCTCTCTCTCTCTCTCTCTCTCTCTCTCTCTCTCTCTCTCTCTCTCTCTCTCTCTCTCTCTCTCTCTCTCTCTCTCTCTCTCTCTCCTCTCTCTCTCTCTCTCTCTCTCTCTCTCTCTCTCTCTCTCTCCTCTCTCCTCTCTCTCTCTCTCTCTCTCTCTCTCTCTCTCTCTCTCTCTCTCTCTCTTCTCTCTCTCTCTCTCTCTCTCTCTCTCTCTCTCTCTCTTTCAACAAGTCTTTGACTCGAAGCTGAAGACTCTTAATTGTGGAATTAATCCTGTGGCAAAATTTCGACCATTTTTCCAAGTTTTTTTTATGCTTCATAAGGTGTGGGTTCCCAGCTGTCGCTGCATACTCAGGTAATGGTCTCACATATGTAGTATGTGTGGATTTAGAATCCTCTTATTTTAGATTTTTAAATGACGTTCTTTTGTTTGGTAACTTCCCATATGGTGCTAATGATGTCCGTTCACATTAGCTTGTGGTGTTTAGTGTTTGGATAATTTCTACTCTCGGATGATCATATGTCGTGATTGTAGGTGTTGTGTGGTGGTGATGTGTAGTAACGGTAGGTGTTGTGTGGTGGTGATGTGTAGTGACGGTAGGTGCTGTGTGGTGGTGATGTGTAGTGAAGGTGGGTGTTGTTTGGTGGTGATGTGTAGTGATGGTAGGTATTGTGTGGTGGTAATGTGTAGTGATGATAGGTGTTGTGTGGTGGTGATGTGTAGTGACGGTAGGTGTTGTGTGGTGGTGATGTGTAGTCAGGATAGTTGTTGTGTGGTGGTGTTCTGTAGTGACGGTAGGTGTTGTGTGGTGGTGATGTGTAGTGATGGGTGGGGGTGTTCTGTGGTGGTGGTGATGAAAATTTAAGTATTTATGGAAGATGGCTACAGTTACGAGGCTGGTCGTTACAGTATAGATGGTTACAGTGTTTCAGGTTGTGTGAAGTAAGTACGGTTACAATGATGAGGGTTGTCATTAGTTAAGACGATTACTGTGGTGAAGATAGTGCGATAGTGCGTAGTATGTTGTAAAGTTACAGTGATGAACTATGGTATAATAAAGATGATTACAATGAAGATATTGTGTGTACTGAAAATGATTAGTGAAGTTTTTGTGTGTAGTTAAGATGGTACAGTGAAGATAGTGTGTAGTGAAGATGGTTACAGTAAAAAATAGTGTGTAATGAAAATAGTGTGCAGTGATGATAGAGTGTAGTGAAGATGGTTACTATGAAGATAGTGTGTAGTGAAGAGTTACAGTATAGTGTGTGTAGTGATGATAGTGTGT
>NW_027189757.1:52500-80000 GCF_040958095.1 Procambarus clarkii | reverse complement strand
CTCGAAGCTGAAGACTCTTAATTGCGGAATTAATCCTGTTGCAAAATTTCGACCATTTTTTCCAAGTTTTTTTTATGCTTCATAAGGTGTGGGTTCCCAGCTGTCGCTGCATACTCAGGTAATGGTCTCACATATGTAGTATGTGTGGATTTAGAATCCTCTTATTTTAGATTTTTAAATGACGTTCTTTTGTTTGGTAACTTCCCATATGGTGCTAATGATGTCCTGTTCACATTAGCTTGTGGTGTTTAGTGTTTGGATAATTTCTACTCTCGGATGATCATATGTCGTGATTGTAGGTGTTGTGTGGTGGTGATGTGTAGTAACGGTAGGTGTTGTGTGGTGGTGATGTGTAGTGACGGTAGGTGCTGTGTGGTGGTGATGTGTAGTGAAGGTGGGTGTTGTTTGGTGGTGATGTGTAGTGATGGTAGGTATTGTGTGGTGGTAATGTGTAGTGATGATAGGTGTTGTGTGGTGGTGATGTGTAGTGACGATAGGTGTTGTGTGGTGGTGATGTGTAGTCAGGATAGTTGTTGTGTGGTGGTGTTCTGTAGTGACGGTAGGTGTTGTGTGGTGGTGATGTGTAGTGATGGTGGTGGGTGTTCTGTGGTGGTGGTGATGAAAATTTAAGTATTTATGGAAGATGGCTACAGTTACGAGGCTGGTCGTTACAGTGTAGATGGTTACAGTGTTTCAGGTTGTGTGAAGTAAGTACGGTTACAATGATGAGGGTTGTCATTAGTTAAGACGATTACTGTGGTGAAGATAGTGCGATAGTGCGTAGTATGTTGTAAAGTTACAGTGATGAAACTATGGTATAATAAAGATGATTACAATGAAGATATTGTGTGTACTGAAAATGATTATAGTGAAGTTTTTGTGTGTAGTTAAGATGGTTACAGTGAAGATAGTGTGTAGTGAAGATGGTTACAGTAAAAAATAGTGTGTAATGAAAATAGTGTGCAGTGATGATAGAGTGTAGTGAAGATGGTTACTATGAAGATAGTGTGTAGTGAAGAGTTACAGTATAGTGTGTGTAGTGATGATAGTGTGTAGTGAAGATGGTTACTGTGAAGATAGTTACAGTATAGTGTGTGTGTGTGTGTGTGTAGTGAAGATGGTTACAGTATTGTGTGAAGACGGTTACAGTATTGTGTATGTAGTGAAGATGGTTACATTATAGTGTGTGTTGTGAAGATGGTTACAGTATAGTGTGTGTAGTGAAGATGGTTACATTATAGTGTGTGTGTTGTGAAGATGGTTACAGTATAGTGTGTGTAGTAAGGATGGTTACATTATAATGTGTATTGTGAAGATGGATACAGTGTAGTGAAGATGGTTACGTTATAGTGTGTGTTGTGAAGATGGTTACAGTATAGTGTGTGAATTGAAGATTGTTACATTATAGTTTGTGTTGTGAAGATAGTTACAGAACAGTGTGTGTTGTGAAGATGGTAACAGTATAGTGTGTGTTGTGAAGATGGTATCAGTATAGTGTGTGTTGTAAAGATGGTTACATTATAGTGTGTGGAGTGAAGATGGTTATAGTATAGTGTGTGGAGTGAAGATGGTTACAGTATAGTGTGTGGAGTGAAGATGGTTACAGAATAGTGTGTGTAGTGAAGATGGTTGCAGTGAGGATATAATGTGTGTACTCACCTAGTTGTGCTTGAGGGGGTTCAGCTCTGCTCTTGCGGAGCAAGAGTTCTTTCCCTCTTTCCTAAACACCCAACTCTCGTATGCCCAGTCCTCGAGGACGTGCATCTGACTGATGATATTTTCTTAGAAGCGGACAGACTTGGTTTTCTTCTGGTGGCAGCCATCGTCGCCGGAGACCTTTTCCTTCTCCATACTGACCAGGCCGCTTCACACTATCAAGAACCTAAAGAATACTTCTAGTAATAATATACCAGATGCAAGAATTATAGTCATGCTAATAGTTCGACTGGTCTATTAAGTGCGATGCCCAGTAGTAATGTACTCACATCATACGTCTTTTACTCTCTCTCTCTCTCTCTCTCTCTCTCTCTCTCTCTCTCTCTCTCTCTCTCTCTCTCTTTTTCAACATGTCTTCGACTCGAATCTGAAGACTCTTAATTGTGGAATTAATCCTGTGGCAAAATTTCGACCATTCTTCCAAGTTTTTTTTATGCTTCATAAGGTGTGGGTTCCCAGCTGTCGCTGCATACTCAGGTAATGGTCTCACATATGTAGTATGTGTGGATTTAGAATCCTCTTATTTTAGATTTTTAAATGACGTTCTTTTGTTTGGTAACTTCTCATATGGTGCTAATGATGTCCTGTTCACATTAGCTTGTGGTGTTTAGTGTTTGGATAATTTCTACTCTCGGATGATCATATGTCGTGATTGTAGGTGTTGTGTGGTGGTGATGTGTAGTAACGGTAGGTGTTGTGTGGTGGATGTGTGTATGACGGTAGGTGCTGTGTGGTGGTGATGTGTAGTGAAGGTGGGTGTTGTTTGGTGGTGATGTGTAGTGATGGTAGGTATTGTGTGGTGGTAATGTGTAGTGATGATAGGTGTTGTGTGGTGGTGATGTGTAGTGACGGTAGGTGTTGTGTGGTGGTGATGTGTAGTCAGGATAGTTGTTGTGTGGTGGTGTTCTGTAGTGACGGTAGGTGTTGTGTGGTGGTGATGTGTAGTGATGATGGTGGGTGTTCTGTGGTGGTGGTGATGAAAATTTAAGTATTTATGGAAGATAGCTACAGTTACGAGGCTGGTCGTTACAGTGTAGATGGTTACAGTGTTTCAGGTTGTGTGAAGTAAGTACGGTTACAATGATGAGGGTTGTCATTAGTTAAGACGATTACTGTGGTGAAGATAGTGCGATAGTGCGTAGTAACTATGGTTAGTGATGATAGTCATTTGTAGTGAAGATCGACACCACTGACGACTGTGTTGTAAAGTTACAGTGATGAAACTATTGTATAATAAAGATGATTACAATGAAGATATTGTGTGTTCTGAAAATGATTATAGTGAAGTTTTTGTGTGTAGTTAAGATGGTTACAGTGAAGATAGTGTGTAGTGAAGATGGTTACAGTAAAAAATAGTGTGTAATGAAAATAGTGTGCAGTGATGATAGAGTGTAGTGAAGATGGTTACTATGAAGATAGTGTGTAGTGAAGAGTTACAGTATAGTGTGTGTAGTGATGATAGTGTGTAGTGAAGATGGTTACTGTGAAGATAGTTACAGTATAGTGTGTGTGTGCGTGTGTGTGTGGTGAAGATGGTTACAGTATTGTGTGAAGACGGTTACAGTATTGTGCATGTAGTGAAGATGGTTACAGTAATGTGAATGTAGTGAAGATGGTTACATTATAGTGTGTGTTGTGAAGATGGTTTCAGTATAGTGTGTGTAGTGAAGATGGTTACATTATAGTGTGTGTTGTGAAGATGGTTACAGTATAGTGTGTGTAGTGAAGATGGTTACATTATAGTGTGTGTGTTGTGAAGATGGTTACAGTATAGTGTGTGTAGTAAGGATGGTTACATTATAATGTGTATTGTGAAGATGGATACAGTGTAGTGAAGATGGTTACGTTATAGTGTGTGTTGTGAAGATGGTTACAGTATAGTGTGTGAATTGAAGATGGTTACATTATAGTGTGTGTTGTGAAGATGGTAACAGTATAGTGTGTGTTGTAAAGATGGTTACATTATAGTGTGTGGAGTGAAGATGGTTATAGTATAGTGTGTGGAGTGAAGATGGTTACAGTATAGTGTGTGGAGTGAAGATGGTTACAGAATAGTGTGTGTAGTGAAGATGGTTGCAGTGAGGATATAATGTGTGTACTCACCTAGTTGTGCTTGAGGGGGTTCAGCTCTGCTCTTGCGGAGCAAGAGTTCTTTCCCTCTTTCCTAAACACCCAACTCTCGTATGCCCAGTCCTCGAGGACGTGCACCTGACTGATGATATTTTCTTTGAAGCGGACAGACTTGGTTTTCTTCTGGTGGCAGCCATCGTCGCCGGAGACCTTTTCCTTCTCCATACTGACCAGGCCGCTTCACACTATCAAGAACCTAAAGAATACTTCTAGTAATAATATACCAGATGCAAGAATTATAGTCATGCTAATAGTTCGACTGGTCTATTAAGTGCGATGCCCAGTAGTAATGTACTCACATCATACGTCTTTTACATATAAATAAGATACCTTTATAAACTTTATCTATTCTCTTCAAGATCTTGTAGGTAGTTAAGAGACTCTCTCTCTCTCTCTCTCTCTCTCTCTCTCTCTCTCTCTCTCTCTCTCTCTCTCTCTCTCTCTCTCTCTCTCTCTCTCTCTCTCTCTCTCTCTCTCTCTCTCTCTCTCTCTCTCTCTCTCTCTCTCTCTCTCTCTCTCTCTCTCTCTCTCTCTCTCTCTCTCTCTCTCTCTCTCTCTCTCTCTCTCTCTCTCTCTGTCTCTCTCTCTCTTTCTCTCTCTCTCTCTCTCTCTCTCTCTCTCTCTCTCTCTCTCTCTCTCTCTCTCTCTCTCTCTCTCTCTCTCTCTCTCTCTCTCTCTCTCTCTCTCTCTCTCTCTCTCTCTTTTTCAACAAGTCTTCGACTGGAAGCTGAAGACTCTTAATTGTGGAATTAATCCTGTGGCAAAATTTCGACCATTTTTCCAAGTTTTTTTTATGCTTCATAAGGTGTGGGTTCCCAGCTGTCGCTGCATACTCAGGTAATGGTCTCACATATGTAGTATGTGTGGATTTAGAATCCTCTTATTTTAGATTTTTAAATGACGTTCTTTTGTTTGGTAACTTCCCATATGGTGCTAATGATGTCCTGTTCACATTAGCTTGTGGTGTTTAGTGTTTGGATAATTTCTACTCTCGGATGATCATATGTCGTGATTGTAGGTGTTGTGTGGTGGTGATGTGTAGTAACGGTAGGTGTTGTGTGGTGGTGATGTGTAGTGACGGTAGGTGCTGTGTGGTGGTGATGTGTAGTGAAGGTGGGTGTTGTTTGGTGGTGATGTGTAGTGATGGTAGGTATTGTGTGGTGGTAATGTGTAGTGATGATAGGTGTTGTGTGGTGGTGATGTGTAGTGACGGTAGGTGTTGTGTGGTGGTGATGTGTAGTCAGGATAGTTGTTGTGTGGTGGTGTTCTGTAGTGACGGTAGGTGTTGTGTGGTGGTGATGTGTAGTGATGGTGGTGGGTGTTCTGTGGTGGTGGTGATGAAAATTTAAGTATTTATGGAAGATGGCTACAGTTACGAGGCTGGTCGTTACAGTGTAGATGGTTACAGTGTTTCAGGTTGTGTGAAGTAAGTACGGTTACAATGATGAGGGTTGTCATTAGTTAAGACGATTACTGTGGTGAAGATAGTGCGATAGTGCGTAGTATGTTGTAAAGTTACAGTGATGAAACTATTGTATAAAAAAGATGATTACAATGAAGATATTGTGTTTACTGAAAATGATTAAAGTGAAGTTTTTGTGTGTAGTTAAGATGGTTACAGTGAAGATAGTGTGTAGTGAAGATGGTTACAGTAAAAAATAGTGTGTAATGAAAATAGTGTGCCGTGATGATAGAGTGTAGTGAAGATGGTTACTATGAAGATAGTGTGTAGTGAAGAGTTACAGTATAGTGTGTGTAGTGATGATAGTGTGTAGTGAAGATGGTTACTGTGAAGATAGTTACAGTATAGTGTGTGTGTGTGTGTGTAGTGAAGATGGTTACAGTATTGTGTGAAGACGGTTACAGTATTGTGTATGTAGTGAAGATGGTTACAGTAATGTGTATGTAGTGAAGATGGTTACATTATAGTGTGTGTTGTGAAGATGGTTTCAGTATAGTGTGTGTAGTGAAGATGGTTACATTATAGTGTGTGTTGTGAAGATGGTTACAGTATAGTGTGTGTAGTGAAGATGGTCACATTATAGTGTGTGTGTTGTGAAGATGGTTACAGTATAGTGTGTGTAGTAAGGATGGTTACATTATAATGTGTATTGTGAAGATGGATACAGTGTTGTGAAGATGGTTACGTTATAGTGTGTGTTGTGAAGATGGTTACAGTATAGTGTGTGAATTGAAGATGGTTACATTATAGTGTGTGTTGTGAAGATGGTTACAGAACAGTGTGTGTTGTGAAGATGGTAACAGTATAGTGTGTGTTGTGAAGATGGTAACAGTATAGTGTGTGTTGTAAAGATGGTTACATTATAGTGTGTGGAGTGAAGTTGGTTATAGTGTAGTGTGTGGAGTGAAGATGGTTACAGTATAGTGTGTGGAGTGAAGATGGTTACAGAATAGTGTGTGTAGTGAAGATGGTTGCAGTGAGGATATAATGTGTGTACTCACCTAGTTGTGCTTGAGGGGGTTCAGCTCTGCTCTTGCGGAGCAAGAGTTCTTTCCCTCTTTCCTAAACACCCAACTCTCGTATGCCCAGTCCTCGGGGACGTGCACCTGACTGATGATATTTTCTTAGAAGCGGACAGACTTGGTTTTCTTCTGGTGGCAGCCATCGTCGCCGGAGACCTTTTCCTTCTCCATACTGACCAGGCCGCTTCACACTATCAAGAACCTAAAGAATACTTCTAGTAATAATATACCAGATGCAAGAATTATAGTCATGCTAATAGTTCGACTGGTCTATTAAGTGCGATGCCCAGTAGTAATGTACTCACATCATACGTCTTTTACATATAAATAAGATACCTTTATAAACTTTATCTATTCTCTTCAAGAGCTTGTAGGTAGTTAAGAGTCTCTCTCTCTCTCTCTCTCTCTCTCTCTCTCTCTCTCTATCTCTCTCTCTCTCTCTCTCTCTTTTTCAACATGTCTTCGACTCGAAGCTGAAGACTCTTAATTGTGGAATTAATCCTGTGGCAAAATTTCGACCATTTTTCCAAGTTTTTTTTATGCTTCATAAGGTGTGGGTTCCCAGCTGTCGCTGCATACTCAGGTAATGGTCTCACATATGTAGTATGTGTGGATTTAGAATCCTCTTATTTTAGATTTTTAAAGGACGTTCTTTTGTTTGATAGCTTCCCATATGGTGCTAATGATGTCCTGTTCACATTAGCTTGTGGTGTTTAGTGTTTGGATAATTTCTACTCTCGGATGATCATATGTCGTGATTGTAGGTGTTGTGTGGTGGTGATGTGTAGTAACGGTAGGTGTTGTGTGGTGGTGATGTGTAGTGACGGTAGGTGCTGTGTGGTGGTGATGTGTAGTGAAGGTGGGTGTTGTTTGGTGGTGATGTGTAGTGATGGTAGGTATTGTGTGGTGGTAATGTGTAGTGATGATAGGTGTTGTGTGGTGGTGTTGTGTAGTGACGGTAGGTGCTGTGTGGTGGTGATGTGTAGACAGGATAGTTGTTGTGTGGTGGTGTTCTGTAGTGACGGTAGGTGTTGTGTGGTGGTGATGTGTAGTGATGGTGGTGGGTGTTCTGTGGTGGTGGTGATGAAAATTTAAGTATTTATGGAAGATGGCTACAGTTACGAGGCTGGTCGTTACAGTGTAGATGGTTACAGTGTTTCAGGTTGTGTGAAGTAAGTACGGTTACAATGATGAGGGTTGTCATTAGTTAAGACGATTACTGTGGTGAAGATAGTGCGATAGTGCGTAGTAACTATGGTTAGTGATGATAGTCATTTGTAGTGAAGATCGACACCACTGACGACTGTGTTGTAAAGTTACAGTGATGAAACTATTGTATAATAAAGATGATTACAATGAATATATTGTGTGTACTGAAAACGATTATAGTGAAGTTTTTGTGTGTAGTTAAGATGGTTACAGTGAAGATAGTGTGTAGTGAAGATGGTTACAGTAAAAAATAGTGTGTACTGAAAATAGTGTGCAGTGATGATAGAGTGTAGTGAAGATGGTTACTATGAAGATAGTGTGTAGTGAAGAGTTACAGTATAGTGTGTGTAGTGATGATAGTGTGTAGTGAAGATGGTTACTGTGAAGATAGTTACAGTATAGTGTGTGTGTGTGTGTGTAGTGAAGATGGTTACAGTATTGTGTGAAGACGGTTACAGTATTGTGTATGTAGTGAAGATGGTTACAGTAATGTGTATGTAGTGAAGATGGTTACATTATAGTGTGTGTTGTGAAGATGGTTTCAGTATAGTGTGTGTAGTGAAGATGGTTACATTATAGTGTGTGTTGTTAAGATGGTTACAGTATAGTGTGTGTAGTGAAGATGGTTACATTATAGTGTGTGTGTTGTGAAGATGGTTACAGTATAGTGTGTGTAGTAAGGATGGTTACAATATAATGTGTATAGTGAAGATGGATACAGTGTAGTGAAGATGGTTACGTTATAGTGTGTGTTGTGAAGATGGTTACAGTATAGTGTGTGAATTGAAGATGGTTACATTATAGTGTGTGTTGTGAAGATAGTTACAGAACAGTGTGTGTTGTGAAGATGGTAACAGTATAGTGTGTGTTGTGAAGATGGTAACAGTATAGTGTGTGTTGTAAAGATGGTTACATTATAGTGTGTGGAGTGAAGATGGTTATAGTATAGTGTGTGGAATGAAGATGGTTACAGTATAGTGTGTGGAGTGAAGATGGTTACAGAATAGTGTGTGTAGTGAAGATGGTTGCAGTGAGGATATAATGTGTGTACTCACCTAGTTGTGCTTGAGGGGGTTCAGCTCTGCTCTTGCGGAGCAAGAGTTCTTTCCCTCTTTCCTAAACACCCAACTCTCGTATGCCCAGTCCTCGAAGACGTGCACCTGACTGATGATATTTTCTTAGAAGCGGACAGACTTGGTTTTCTTCTGGTGGCAGCCATCGTCGCCGGAGACCTTTTCCTTCTCCATACTGACCAGGCCGCTTCACACTATCAAGAACCTAAAGAATACTTCTAGTAATAATATACCAGATGCAAGAATTATAGTCATGCTAATTGTTCGACTTGTCTATTAAGTGCGATGCCCAGTAGTAATGTACTCACATCATACGTCTTTTACATATAAATAAGATACCTTTATAAACTTTATCTATTCTCTTCAAGAGCTTGAAGGTAGTTAAGAGTCTCTCTCTCTCTCTCTCTCTCTCTATCTCTCTCTCTCTCTCTCTCTCTCTCTCTCTCTTTTTCAACATGTCTTCGACTCGAAGCTGAAGACTCTTAATTGTGGAATTAATCCTGTGGCAAAATTTCGACCATTTTTCCAAGTTTTTTTTATGCTTCATAAGGTGTGGGTTCCCAGCTGTCGCTGCATACTCAGGTAATGGTCTCACATATGTAGTATGTGTGGATTTAGAATCCTCTTCTTTTAGATTTTTAAATGACGTTCTTTTGTTTGGTAACTTCCCATATGGTGCTAATGATGTCCTGTTCACATTAGCTTGTGGTGTTTAGTGTTTGGATAATTTCTACTCTCGGATGATCATATGTCGTGGTTGTAGGTGTTGTGTGGTGGTGATGTGTAGTAACGGTAGGTGTTGTGTGGTGGTGATGTGTAGTGACGGTAGGTGCTGTGTGGTGGTGATGTGTAGTGAAAGTGGGTGTTGTTTGGTCGTGATGTGTAGTGATGGTAGGTATTGTGTGGTGTTAATGTGTAGTGATGATAGGTGTTGTGTGGTGGTGATGTGTAGTGACGGTAGGTGTTGTGTGGTGGTGATGTGTAGTCAGGATAGTTGTTGTGTGGTGGTGTTCTGTAGTGACGGTAGGTGTTGTGTGGTGGTGATGTGTAGTGATGGTGGTGGGTGTTCTGTGGTGGTGGTGATGAAAATTTAAGTAATTATGGAAGATGGCTACAGTTACGAGGCTGGTCGTTACAGTGTAGATGGTTACAGTGTTTCAGGTTGTGTGAAGTAAGTACGGTTACAATGATGAGGGTTGTCATTAGTTAAGACGATTACTGTGGTGAAGATAGTGCGATAGTGCGTAGTAACTATGGTTAGTGATGATAGTCATTTGTAGTGAAGATCGACACCACTGACGACTGTGTTGTAAAGTTACAGTGATGAAACTATTGTATAATAAAGATGATTACAATGAAGATATTGTGTGTACTGAAAATGATTATAGTGAAGTTTTTGTGTGTAGTTAAGATGGTTACAGTGAAGATAGTGTGTAGTGAAGATGGTTACAGTAAAAAATAGTGTGTACTGAAAATAGTGTGCAGTGATGATAGAGTGTAGTGAAGATGGTTACTATGAAGATAGTGTGTAGTGAAGAGTTACAGTATAGTGTGTGTAGTGATGATAGTGTGTAGTGAAGATGGTTACTGTGAAGATAGTTACAGTATAGTGTGTGTGTGTGTGTGTGTAGTGAAGATGGTTACAGTATTGTGTGAAGACGGTTACAGTATTGTGTATGTAGTGAAGATGGTTACAGTAATGTGTATGTAGTGAAGATGGTTACATTATAGTGTGTGTTGTGAAGATGGTTTCAGTATAGTGTGTGTAGTGAAGATGGTTACATTATAGTGTGTGTTGTTAAGATGGTTACAGTATAGTGTGTGTAGTGAAGATGGTTACATTATAGTGTGTGTGTTGTGAAGATGGTTACAGTATAGTGTGTGTAGTAAGGATGGTTACAATATAATGTGTATAGTGAAGATGGATACAGTGTAGTGAAGATGGTTACGTTATAGTGTGTGTTGTGAAGATGGTTACAGTATAGTGTGTGAATTGAAGATGGTTACATTATAGTGTGTGTTGTGAAGATAGTTACAGAACAGTGTGTGTTGTGAAGATGGTAACAGTATAGTGTGTGTTGTGAAGATGGTAACAGTATAGTGTGTGTTGTAAAGATGGTTACATTATAGTGTGTGGAGTGAAGATGGTTATAGTATAGTGTGTGGAATGAAGATGGTTACAGTATAGTGTGTGGAGTGAAGATGGTTACAGAATAGTGTGTGTAGTGAAGATGGTTGCAGTGAGGATATAATGTGTGTACTCACCTAGTTGTGCTTGAGGGGGTTCAGCTCTGCTCTTGCGGAGCAAGAGTTCTTTCCCTCTTTCCTAAACACCCAACTCTCGTATGCCCAGTCCTCGAGGACGTGCACCTGACTGATGATATTTTCTTAGAAGCGGACAGACTTGGTTTTCTTCTGGTGGCAGCCATCGTCGCCGGAGACCTTTTCCTTCTCCATACTGACCAGGCCGCTTCACACTATCAAGAACCTAAAGAATACTTTTAGTAATAATATACCAGATGCAAGAATTATAGTCATGCTAATAGTTCGACTGGTCTATTAAGTGCGATGCCCAGTAGTAATGTACTCACATCATACGTCTTTTACATATAAATAAGATACCTTTATAAACTTTATCTATTCTCTTCAAGAGCTTGTAGGTAGTTAAGAGTCTCTCTCTCTCTCTCTCTCTCTCTCTCTCTCTCTCTCTCTCTCTCTCTCTCTCTCTCTCTCTCTCTCTCTCTCTCTCTCTCTCTCTCTCTCTCTCTCTCTCTCTCTCTCTCTCTCTCTCTCTCTCTCTCTCTCTCTCTCTCTCTCTCTCTCTCTCTCTCTCTCTCTCTCTCTCTCTCTCTCTCTCTCTCTCTCTCTCTCTCTCTCTCTCTCTCTCTCTCTCTCTCTCTCTCTCTCTCTCTCTCTCTCTCTCTCTTTTTCAACATGTCTTCGACTCGAAGCTGAAGACTCTTAATTGTGGAATTAATCCTGTGGCAAAATTTCGACCATTTTTCCAAGTTTTTTTTATGCTTCATAAGGTGTGGGTTCCCAGCTGTCGCTGCATACTCAGGTAATGGTCTCACATATGTAGTATGTGTGGATTTAGAATCCTCTTATTTTAGATTTTTAAATGACGTTCTTTTGTTTGGTAACTTCCCATATGGTGCTAATGATGTCCTGTTCACATTAGCTTGTGGTGTTTAGTGTTTGGATAATTTCTACTCTCGGATGATCATATGTCGTGGTTGTAGGTGTTGTGTGGTGGTGATGTGTAGTAACGGTAGGTGTTGTGTGGTGGTGATGTGTAGTGACGGTAGGTGCTGTGTGGTGGTGATGTGTAGTGAAGGTGGGTGTTGTTTGGTGGTGATGTGAAGTGATGGTAGGTATTGTGTGGTAGTAATGTGTAGTGATGATAGGTGTTGTGTGGTGGTGATGTGTAGTGACGGTAGGTGTTGTGTGGTGGTGATGTGTAGTCAGGATAGTTGTTGTGTGGTGGTGTTCTGTAGTGACGGTAGGTGTTGTGTGGTGGTGATGTGTAGTGATGGTGGTTGGTGTTCTGTGGTGGTGGTGATGAAAATTTAAGTATTTATGGAAGATGGCTACAGTTACGAGGCTGGTCGTTACAGTGTAGATGGTTACAGTGTTTCAGGTTGTGTGAAGTAAGTACGGTTACAATGATGAGGGTTGTCATTAGTTAAGACGATTACTGTGGTGAAGATAGTGCGTAGTAACTATGGTTAGTGATGATAGTCATTTGTAGTGAAGATCGACACCACTGACGACTGTGTTGTAAAGTTACAGTGATGAAACTATTGTATAATAAAGATGATTACAATGAAGATATTGTGTGTACTGAAAATGATTATAGTGATGTTTTTGTGTGTAGTTAAGATGGTTACAGTGAAGATAGTGTGTAGTGAAGATGGTTACAGTAAAAAATAGTGTGTAATGAAGATAGTGTGCAGTGATGATAGAGTGTAGTGAAGATGGTTACTATGAAGATAGTGTGTAGTGAAGAGTTACAGTATAGTATGTGTAGTGATGATAGTGTGTAGTGAAGATGGTTACTGTGAAGATAGTTACAGTATAGTGTGTGTGTGTGTGTGTAGTGAAGATGGTTACAGTATTGTGTGAAGACGGTTACAGTATTGTGTATGTAGTGAAGATGGTTACAGTTATGTGTATGTAGTGAAGATGGTTACATTATAGTGTGTGTTGTGAAGATGGTTTCAGTATAGTGTGTGTAGTGAAGATGGTTACATTATAGTGTGTGTTGTGAAGATGGTTACAGTATAGTGTGTGTAGTGAAGATGGTTACATTATAGTGTGTGTGTTTTGACGATGGTTACAGTATAGTGTGTGTAGTAAGGATGGTTACAATATAATGTGTATTGTGAAGATGGATACAGTGTAGTGAAGATGGTTACGTTATAGTGTGTGTTGTGAAGATGGTTACAGTATAGTGTGTGAATTGAAGATGGTTACATTATAGTGTGTGTTGTGAAGATGGTTACAGAACAGTGTGTGTTGTGAAGATGGTAACAGTATAGTGTGTGTTGTGAAGATGGTAACAGTATAGTGTGTGTTGTAAAGATGGTTACATTATAGTGTGTGGAGTGAAGATGGTTATGGTATAGTGTGTGGAGTGAAGATGTTTACAGTATAGTGTGTGGAGTGAAGATGGTTACAGAATAGTGTGTGTAGTGAAGATGGTTGCAGTGAGGATATAATGTGTGTACTCACCTAGTTGTGCTTGAGGGGGTTCAGCTCTGCTCTTGCGGAGCAAGAGTTCTTTCCCTCTTTCCTAAACACCCAACTCTCGTATGCCCAGTCCTCGAGGACGTGCACCTGACTGATGATATTTTCTTAGAAGCGGACAGACTTGGTTTTCTTCTGGTGGCAGCCATCGTCGCCGGAGACCTTTTCCTTCTCCATACTGACCAGGCCGCTTCACACTATCAACAACCTAAAGAATACTTCTAGTAATAATATACCAGATGCAAGAATTATAGTCATCCTAATAGTTCGACTGGTCTATTAAGTGCGAAGCCCAGTAGTAATGTACTCACATCATACGTCTTTTACATATAAATAAGATACCTTTATAAACTTTATCTATTCTCTTCAAGAGCTTGTAGGTAGTTAAGAGTCTCTCTCTCTCTCTCTCTCTCTATCTCTCTCTCTCTCTCTCTCTTTTTCAACATGTCTTCGACTCGAAGCTGAAGACTCTTAATTGTGGAATTAATCCTGTGGCAAAATTTCGACCATTTTTCCAAGTTTTTTTTATGCTTCATAAGGTGTGGGTTCCCAGCTGTCGCTGCATACTCAGGTAATGGTCTCACATATGTAGTATGTGTGGATTTAGAATCCTCTTATTTTAGATTTTTAAATGACGTTCTTTTGTTTGGTAACTTCCCATGTGGTGCTAATGATGTCCTGTTCACATTAGCTTGTGGTGTTTAGTGATTGGATAATTTCTACTCTCGGATGATCATATGTCGTGATTGTAGGTGTTGTGTGGTGGTGATGTGTAGTAACGGTAGGTGTTGTGTGGTGGTGATGTGTAGTGACGGTAGGGGCTGTGTGGTGGTGATGTGTAGTGAAGGTGGGTGTTGTTTGGTGGTGATGTGTAGTGATGGTAGGTATTGTGTGGTGGTAATGTGTAGTGATGATAGGTGTTGTGTGGTGGTGATGTGTAGTGACGGTAGGTGTTGTGTGGTGGTGATGTGTAGTCAGGATAGTTGTTGTGTGGTGGTGTTCTGTAGTGACGGTAGGTGTTGTGTGGTGGTGATGTGTAGTGATGGTGGTGGGTGTTCTGTGGTGGTGGTGATGAAAATTTAAGTATTTATGGAAGATGGCTACAGTTACGAGGCTGGTCGTTACAGTGTAGATGGTTACAGTGTTTCAGGTTGTGTGAAGTAAGTACGGTTACAATGATGAGGGTTGTCATTAGTTAAGACGATTACTGTGGTGAAGATAGTGCGATAGTACGTAGTATCTATGGTAAGTGATGATAGTCATTTGTAGTGAAGATCGACACCAATGACGACTGTGTTGTAAAGTTACAGTGATGAAACTATGGTATAATAAAGATGATTACAATGAAGATATTGTGTGTACTGAAAATGATTATAGTGACGTTTTTGTGTGTAGTAAAGATGGTTACAGTGAAGATAGTGTGTAGTGAAGATGGTTACAGTAAAAAATAGTGTGTAATGAAAATAGTGTGCAGTGATGATAGAGTGTAGTGAAGATGGTTACTATGAAGATAGTGTGTAGTGAAGAGTTACAGTATAGTGTGTGTAGTGATGATAATGTGTAGTGAAGATGGTTACTGTGAAGATAGTTAAAGTATAGTGTGTGTGTGTGTGTAGTGAAGATGGTTACAGTATTGTGTGAAGACGGTTACAGTATTGTGTATGTAGTGAAGATGGTTACATTATAGTGTGTGTTGTTAAGATGGTTACAGTATAGTGTGTGTAGTGAAGATGGTTACATTATAGTGTGTGTGTTGTGAAGATGGTTATAGTATAGTGTGTGTAGTAAGGATGGTTACATTATAATGTGTATTGTGAAGATGGATACAGTGTAGTGAAGATGGTTACGTTATAGTGTGTGTTGTGAAGATGGTTACAGTATTGTGTGTGAATTGAAGATGGTTACATTATAGTGTGTGTTGTGAAGATAGTTACAGAACAGTGTGTGTTGTGAAGATGGTAACAGTATAGTGTGTGTTGTTAAGATGGTAACAGTATTGTGTGTGTTGTAAAGATGGTTACATTATAGTGTGTGGAGTGAAGATGGTTATAGTATAGTGTGTGGAGTGAAGATGGTTACAGTATAGTGTGTGGAGTGAAGATGGTTACAGAATAGTGTGTGTAGTGAAGATGGTTGCAGTGAGGATATAATGTGTGTACTCACCTAGTTGTGTTTGAGGGGGTTCAGCTCTGCTCTTGCGGAGCAAGAGTTATTTCCCTCTTTCCTAAACACCCAACTCTCGTATGCCCAGTCCTCGAGGACGTGCACCTGACTGATGATATTTTCTTAGAAGCGGACAGACTTGGTTTTCTTCTGGTGGCAGCCATCGTCGCCGGAGACCTTTTCCTTCTCCATACTGACCAGGCCGCTTCACACTATCAAGAACCTAAAGAATACTTCTAGTAATAATATACCAGATGCAAGAATTATAGTCATGCTAATAGTTCGACTGGTCTATTAAGTGCGATGCCCAGTAGTAATGTACTCACATCATACGTCTTTTACATATAAATAAGATACCTTTATAAACTTTATCTATTCTCTTCAAGAGCTTGTAGGTAGTTAAGAGTCTCTCTCTCTCTCTCTCTCTCTCTCTCTCTCTCTCTCTCTCTCTCTCTCTCTCTCTCTCTCTCTCTCTCTCTCTCTCTCTCTCTCTCTCTCTCTCTCTCTCTCTCTCTCTCTCTCTCTCTCTCTCTCTCTCTTTCAACATGTCTTCGACTCGAAGCTGAAGACTCTTATGTGGAATTAATCCTGTGGCAAAATTTCGACCATTTTTCCAAGTTTTTTTTATGCTTCATAAGGTGTGGGTTCCCAGCTGTCGCTGTATACTCAGGTAATGGTCTCACATATGTAGAATGTGTGGATTTAGAATCCTCTTATTTTAGATTTTTAAATGACGTTCTTTTGTTTGGTAACTTCCCATATGGTGCTAATTATGTTCTGTTCACATTAGCTTGTGGTGTTTAGTGTTTGGATAATTTCTACTCTCGGATGATCATATGTCGTGATTGTAGGTGTTGTGTGGTGGTGATGTGTAGTAACGGTAGGTGTTGTGTGGTGGTGATGTGTAGTGACGGTAGGTGCTGTGTAGTGGTGATGTGTAGTGAAGGTGGGTGTTGTTTGGTGGTGATGTGAAGTGATGGTAGGTATTGTGTGGTGGTAATGTGTAGTGATGATAGGTGTTGTGTGGTGGTGATGTGTAGTGACGGTAGGTGTTGTGTGGTGGTGATGTGTAGTCAGGATAGTTGTTGTGTGGTGGTGTTCTGTAGTGACGGTAGGTGTTGTTTGGTGGTGATGTGTAGTGATGGTGGTGGTGATGAAAATTTAAGTATTTATGGAAGATGGCTACAGTTACGAGGCTGGTCGTTACAGTGTAGATGGTTACAGTGTTTCAGGTTGTGTGAAGTAAGTACGGTTACAATGATGAGGGTTGTCATTAGTTAAGACGATTACTGTGGTGAAGATAGTGCGTAGTAACTATGGTTAGTGATGATAGTCATTTGTAGTGAAGATCGACACCACTGACGACTGTGTTGTAAAGTTACAGTGATGAAACTATTGTATAATAAAGATGATTACAATGAAGATATTGTGTGTACTGAAAATGATTAAAGTGAAGTTTTTGTGTGTAGTTAAGATGGTTACAGTGAAGATAGTGTGTAGTGAAGATGGTTACAGTAAAAAATAGTGTGTAATGAAAATAGTGTGCCTTGATGATAGAGTGTAGTGAAGATGGTTACTATGAAGATAGTGTGTAGAGAAGAGTTACAGTATAGTGTGTGTAGTGATGATAGTGTGTAGTGAAGATGGTTACTGTGAAGATAGTTACAGTATAGTGTGTGTGTGTGTGTGTAGTGAAGATGGTTACAGTATTGTGTGAAGACGGTTACAGTATTGTGTATGTAGTGAAGATGGTTACATTATAGTGTGTGTGTTGTGAAGATGGTTACAGTATAGTGTGTGTAGTAAGGATGGTTACAATATAATGTGTATTGTGAAGATGGATACAGTGTAGTGAAGATGGTTACGTTATAGTGTGTGTTGTGAAGATGGTTACAGTATAGTGTGTGAATTGAAGATGGTTACATTATAGTGTGTGTTGTGAAGATGGTTACAGAACAGTGTGTGTTGTGAAGATGGTAACAGTATAGTGTGTGTTGTGAAGATGGTAACAGTATAGTGTGTGTTGTAAAGATGGTTACATTATAGTGTGTGGAGTGAAGATGGTTATAGTATAGTGTGTGGAGTGAAGATGGTTACAGTATAGTGTGTGGAGTGAAGATGGTTACAGAATAGTGTGTGTAGTGAAGATGGTTGCAGTGAGGATATAATGTGTGTACTCACCTAGTTGTGCTTGAGGGGGTTCAGCTCTGCTCTTGCGGAGCAAGAGTTCTTTCCCTCTTTCCTAAACACCCAACTATCGTATGCCCAGTCTTCGAGGACGTGCACCTGACTGATGATATTTTCTTAGAAGCGGACAGACTTGGTTTTCTTCTGGTGGCAGCCATCGTCGCCGGAGACCTTTTCCTTCTTCATACTGACCAGGCCGCTTCACACTATCAAGAACCTAAAGAATACTTCTAGTAATAATATACCAGATGCAAGAATTATAGTCATGCTAATAGTTCGACTGGTCTATTAAGTGCGATGCCCACTAGTAATGTACTCACATCATACGTCTTTTACATATAAATAAGATACCTTTATAAACTTTATCTATTCTCTTCAAGAGCTTGTAGGTAGTTAAGAGTCTCTCTCTCTCTCTCTCTCTCTCTCTCTCTCTCTCTCTCTCTCTCTCTCTCTCTCTCTCTCTCTCTCTCTCTCTCTCTCTCTCTCTCTCTCTCTCTCTCTCTCTCTCTTTTTCAACATGTCTTCGACTCGAAGCTGAAGACTCTTAATTGTGGAATTAATCCTGTGGCAAAATTTCGACCATTTTTCCAAGTTTTTTTTATGCTTCATAAGGTGTGGGTTCCCAGCTGTCGCTGCATACTCAGGTAATGGTCTCACATATGTAGTATGTGTGGATTTAGAATCCTCTTATTTTAGATTTTTAAAGGACGTTCTTTTGTTTGGTAACTTCCCATATGGTGCTACTGATGTCCTGTTCACATTAGCTTGTGGTGTTTAGTGTTTGGATAATTTCTACTCTCGGATGATCATATGTCGTGATTGTAGGTGTTGTGCGGTGGTGATGTGTAGTATCGGTAGGTGTTGTGTGGTGGTGATGTGTAGTGACGGTAGGTGCTGTGTGGTGGTGATGTGTAGTGAAGGTGGGTGTTGTTTGGTGGTGATGTGTAGTGATGGTAGGTATTGTGTGGTGGTAATGTGTAGGGATGATAGGTGTTGTGTGGTGGTGATGTGTAGTGACGGTAGGTGTTGTGTGGTGGTGATGTGTAGTCAGAATAGTTGTTGTGTGGTGGTGTTCTGTAGTGACGGTAGGTGTTGTGTGGTGGTGATGTGTAGTGATGGTGGTGGGTGTTCTGTGGTGGTGGTGATGAAAATTTAAGTATTTATGGAAGATGGCTACAGTTACGAGGCTGGTCGTTACAGTGTAGATGTTTACAGTGTTTCAGGTTGTGTGAAGTAAGTACGGTTACAATGATGAGGGTTGTCATTAGTTAAGACGATTACTGTGGTGAAGATAGTGCGATAGTGCGTAGTAACTATGGTTAGTAATGATAGTCATTTGTAGTGAAGATCGACACCACTGACGACTGTGTTGTAAAGTTACAGTGATGAAACTATTGTATAATAAAGATGATTACAATGAAGATATTGTGTGTACTGAAAATGATTATAGTGAAGTTTTTGTGTGTAGTTAAGATGGTTACAGTGAAGATAGTGTGTAGTGAAGATAGTTACAGTAAAAAATAGTGTGTACTGAAAATAGTGTGCAGTGATGATAGAGTGTAGTGAAGATGGTTACTATGAAGATAGTGTGTAGTGAAGAGTTACAGTATAGTGTGTGTAGTGATGATAGTGTGTAGTGAAGATGGTTACTGTGAAGATAGTTACAGTATAGTGTGTGTGTGTGTGTGTAGTGAAGATGGTTACAGTATTGTGTGAAGACGGTTACAGTATTGTGTATGTAGTGAAGATGGTTACAGTAATGTGTATGTAGTGAAGATGGTTACATTATAGTGTGTGTTGTTAAGATGGTTACAGTATAGTGTGTGTAGTGAAGATGGTTACATTATAGTGTGTGTGTTGTGAAGATGGTTACAGTATAGTGTGTGTAGTAAGGATGGTTACAATATAATGTGTATTGTGAAGATGGATACAGTGTAGTGGAGATGGTTACGTTATAGTGTGTGTTGTGAAGATGGTTACAGTATAGTGTGTGAATTGAAGATGGTTACATTATAGTGTGTGTTGTGAAGATAGTTACAGAACAGTGTGTGTTGTGAAGATGGTAACGGTATAGTGTGTGTTGTGAAGATGGTAACAGTATAGTGTGTGTTGTAAAGATGGTTGCATTATAGTGTGTGGAGTGAAGATGGTTATAGTATAGTGTGTGGAGTGAAGATGGTTACAGAATAGTGTGTGTAGTGAAGATGGTTGCAGTGAGGATATAATGTGTGTACTCACCTAGTTGTGCTTGAGGGGGTTCAGCTCTGCTCTTGCGGAGCAAGAGTTCTTTCCCTCTTTCCTAAACACCCAACTCTCGTGTGCCCAGTCCTCGAGGACGTGCACCTGACTGATGATATTTTCTTAGAAGCGGACAGACTTGGTTTTCTTCTGGTGGCAGCCATCGTCGCCGGAGACCTTTTCCTTCTCCATACTGACCAGGCCGCTTCACACTATCAAGAACCTAAAGAATACTTCTAGTAATAATATACCAGATGCAAGAATTATAGTCATGCTAATAGTTCGACTGGTCTATTAAGTGCGATGCCCAGTAGTAATGTACTCACATCATACGTCTTTTACATATAAATAAGATACCTTTATAAACTTTATCTATTCTCTTCAAGAGCTTGTAGGTAGTTAAGAGTCTCTCTCTCTCTCTCTCTCTCTCTCTATCTCTCTCTCTCTCTCTCTCTCTCTCTCTCTTTTCAACATGTCTTCGACTCGAAGCTGAAGACTCTTAATTGTGGAATTAATTCTGTGGCAAAATTTCGACCATTTTTCCAAGTTTTTTTTATGCTTCATAAGGTGTGGGTTCCCTGCTGTCGCTGTATACTCAGGTAATGGTCTCACATATGTAGTATGTGTGGATTTAGAATCCTCTTATTTTAGATTTTTAAAGGACGTTCTTTTGTTTGGTAACTTCCCATATGGTGCTAATGATGTCCTGTTCACATTAGCTTGTGGTGTTTAGTGTTTGGATAATTTCTACTCTCGGATGATCATATGTCGTGATTGTAGGTGTTGTGTGGTGGTGATGTGTAGTAACGGTAGGTGCTGTGTGGTGGTGATGTGTAGTGAAGGTGGGTGTTGTTTGGTGGTGATGTGTAGTGATGGTAGGTATTGTGTGGTGGTAATGTGTAGGGATGATAGGTGTTGTGTGGTGGTGATGTGTAGTGACGGTAGGTGTTGTGTGGTGGTGATGTGTAGTCAGGATAGTTGTTGTGTGGTGGTGTTCTGTAGTGACGGTAGGTGTTGTGTGGTGGTGATGTGTAGTGATGGTGGTGGGTGTTCTGTGGTGGTGGTGATGAAAATTTAAGTATTTATGGAAGATGGCTACAGTTACGAGGCTGGTCGTTACAGTGTAGATGGTTACAGTGTTTCAGGTTGTGTGAAGTAAGTACGGTTACAATGATGAGGGTTGTCATTAGTTAAGACGATTACTGTGGTGAAGATAGTGCGATAGTGCGTAGTAACTATGGATAGTGATGATAGTCATTTGTAGTGAAGATCGACACCACTCACGACTGTGTTGTAAAGTTACAGTGATGAAACTATTGTATAATAAAGATGATTACAATGAAGATATTGTGTGTACTGAAAATGATTATAGTGAAGTTTTTGTGTGTAGTTAAGATGGTTACAGTGAAGATAGTGTGTAGTGAAGATGGTTACAGTAAAAAATAGTGTGTACTGAAAATAGTGTGCAGTGATGATAGAGTGTAGTGAAGATGGTTACTATGAAGATAGTGTGTAGTGAAGAGTTACAGTATAGTGTGTGTAGTGATGATAGTGTGTAGTGAAGATGGTTACTGTGAAGATAGTTACAGTATAGTGTGTGTGTGTGTGTGTGTAGTGAAGATGGTTACAGTATTGTGTAAAGACGGTTACAGTATTGTGTATGTAGTGAAGATGGTTACAGTAATGTGTATGTAGTGAAGATGGTTACATTATAGTGTGTGTTGCGAAGATGGTTTCAGTATAGTGTGTGTAGTGAAGATGGTTACATTATAGTGTGTGTTGTGAAGATGGTTACAGTATAGTGTGTGTAGTGAAGATGGTTACATTATAGTGTGTGTGTTGTGAAGATGGTTACAGTATAGTGTGTGTAGTAAGGATGGTTACATTATAATGTGTATTGTGAAGATGGATACAGTGTAGTGAAGATGGTTACGTTATAGTGTGTGTTGTGAAGATGGTTACAGTATAGTGTGTGAATTGAAGATGGTTACATTATAGTGTGTGTTGTGAAGATAGTTACAGAACAGTGTGTGTTGTGAAGATGGTAACAGTATAGTTTGTGTTGTGAAGATGGTAACAGTATAGTGTGTGTTGTAAAGATGGTTACATTATAGTGTGTGGAGTGAAGATGGTTATAGTATAGTGTGTGGAGTGAAGATGGTTACAGTATAGTGTGTGGAGTGAAGATGGTTACAGAATAGTGTGTGTAGTGAAGATGGTTGCAGTGAGGATATAATGTGTGTACTCACCTAGTTGTGCTTGAGGGGGTTCAGCTCTGCTCTTGCGGAGCAAGAGTTCTTTCCCTCTTTCCTAAACACCCAACTCTCGTATGCCCAGTCCTCGAGGACGTGCATCTGACTGATGATATTTTCTTAGAAGCAGACAGACTTGGTTTTCTTCTGGTGGCAGCCATCGTCGCCGGAGACCTTTTCCTTCTCCATACTGACCAGGCCGCTTCACACTATCAAGAACCTAAAGAATACTTCTAGTAATAATATACCAGATGCAAGAATTATAGTCATGCTAATAGTTCGACTGGTCTATTAAGTGCGATGCCCAGTAGTAATGTACTCACATCATACGTCTTTTACATATAAATAAGATACCTTTATAAACTTTATCTATTCTCTTCAAGAGCTTGTAGGTAGTTAAGAGTCTGTCTCTCTCTCTCTCTCTCTCTCTCTCTCTCTCTCTCTCTCTCTCTCTCTCTCTCTCTCTCTCTCTCTCTCTCTCTCTCTCTCTCTCTCTCTCTCTCTCTCTCTCTCTCTCTCTCTCTCTCTCTCTCTCTCTCTCTCTCTCTCTCTCTCTCTCTCTCTCTCTCTCTCCTCTCTCTCTCTCTCTCTCTCTCTCTCTCTCTCTCTCTCTCTCTCTCTCTCTCTCTCTCTCTCTCTCTCTCTCTCTCTCTCTCTCTCCCTCTCTCTCTCTCTCTCTCTCTCTCTCTCTCTCTCTCTCTCTCTCTCTCTCTCTCTCTCTCTCTCTCTCTCTCTCTCTCTCTCTCTCTCTCTCTTTTTCAACATGTCTTCGACTCGAAGCTGAAGACTCTTAATTGTGGAATTAATCCTGTTGCAAAATTTCGACCATTTTTCCAAGTTTTTTTTATGCTTCATAAGGTGTGGGTTCCCAGCTGTCGCTGCATACTCAGGTAATGGTCTCACATATGTAGTATGTGTGGATTTAGAATCCTCTTATTTTAGATTTTTAAATGACGTTCTTTTGTTTGGTAACTTCCCATATGGTGCTAATTATGTTCTGTTCACATTAGCTTGTGGTGTTTAGTGTTTGGATAATTTCTACTCTCGGATGATCATATGTCGTGATTGTAGGTGTTGTGTGGTGGTGATATGTAGTAACGGTAGGTGTTGTGTGGTGGTGATGTGTAGTGACGGTAGGTGCTGTGTGGTGGTGATGTGTAGTCAGGATAGTTGTTGTGTGGTGGTGTTCTGTAGTGACGGTAGGTGTTGTGTGGTGGTGATGTGTAGTGATGGTGGTGGGTGTTCTGTGGTGGTGGTGATGAAAATTTAAGTATTTATGGAAGATGGATACAGTTACGAGGCTGGTCGTTACAGTGTAGATGGTTACAGTGTTTCAGGTTGTGTGAAGTAAGTACGGTTACAATGATGAGGGTTGTCATTAGTTAAGACGATTACTGTGGTGAAGATAGTGCGATAGTGCGTAGTAACTATGGTTAGTGATGATAGTCATTTGTAGTGAAGATCGACACCACTGACGACTGTGTTGTAAAGTTACAGTGATGAAACTATTGTATAATAAAGATGATTACAATGAAGATATTGTGTGTACTGAAAATGATTATAGTGAAGTTTTTGTGTGTAGTTAAGATGGTTACAGTGAAGATAGTGTGTAGTGAAGATGGTTACAGTTAAAAATAGTGTGTACTGAAAATAGTGTGCAGTGATGATAGAGTGTAGTGAAGATGGTTACTATGAAGATAGTGTGTAGTTAAGAGTTACAGTATAGTGTGTGTAGTGATGATAGTGTGTAGTGAAGATGGTTACTGTGAAGATAGTTACAGTATAGTGTGTGTGTGTGTGTGTAGTGAAGATGGTTACAGTATTGTGTGGAGACGGTTACAGTATTGTGTATGTAGTGAAGATGGTTACAGTAATGTGTATGTAGTGAAGATGGTTACATTATAGTGTGTGTTGTGAAGATGGTTTCAGTATAGTGTGTGTAGTGAAGATGGTTACATTATAGTGTGTGTTGTGAAGATGGTTACAGTATAGTGTGTGTAGTGAAGATGGTTACATTATAGTGTGTGTGTTGTGAAGATGGTTACAGTATAGTGTGTGTAGTAAGGATGGTTACATTATAATGTGTATTGTGAAGATGGATACAGTGTAGTGAAGATGGTTACGTTATAGTGTGTGTTGTGAAGATGGTTACAGTATAGTGTGTGAACTGAAGATGGTTACATTATAGTTTGTGTTGTGAAGATGGTTACAGAACAGTGTGTGTTGTGAAGATGGTAACAGTATAGTGTGTGTGTTGTGAAGATGGTAACAGTATAGTGTGTGTTGTAAAGATGGTTACATTATAGTGTGTGGAGTGAAGATGGTTATAGTATAGTGTGTGGAGTGAAGATGGTTACAGTATAGTGTGTGGAGTGAAGATGGTTACAGAATAGTGTGTGTAGTGAAGATGGTTGCAGTGAGGATATAATGTGTGTACTCACCTAGTTGTGCTTGAGGGGGTTCAGCTCTGCTCTTGCGGAGCAAGAGTTCTTTCCCTCTTTCCTAAACACCCAACTCTCGTATGCCCAGTCCTCGAGGACGTGCACCTGACTGATGATATTTTCTTAGAAGCGGACAGACTTGGTTTTCTTCTGGTGGCAGCCATCGTCGCCGGAGACCTTTTCCTTCTCCATACTGACCAGGCCGCTTCACACTATCAAGAACCTAAAGAATACTTCTAGTAATAATATACCAGATGCAAGAATTATAGTCATGCTAATAGTTCGACTGGTCTATTAAGTGCGATGCCCAGTAGTAATGTACTCACATCATACGTCTTTTACATATAAATAAGATACCTTTATAAACTTTATCTATTCTCTTCAAGAGCTTGTAGGTCGTTAAGAGTCTCTCTCTCTCTCTCTCTCTCTCTCTCTCTCTATCTCTCTCTCTCTCTCTCTCTCTCTCTCTCTCTCTCTCTCTCTCTCTCTCTCTCTCTCTCTCTCTCTCTCTCTCTCTCTCTCTCTCTCTCTCTCTCTCTCTCTCTCTCTCTCTCTCTCTCTCTCTCTCTCTCTCTCTCTCTCTCTCTCTCTCTTTTTCAACATGTCTTCGACTCGAAGCTGAAGACTCTTAATTGTGGAATTAATCCTGTTGCAAAATTTCGACCATTTTTCCAAGTTTTTTTTTATGCTTCATAAGGTGTGGGTTCCCAGCTGTCGCTGCATACTCAGGTAATGGTCTCACATATGTAGTATGTGTGGATTTAGAATCCTCTTATTTTAGATTTTTAAATGACGTTCTTTTGTTTGGTAACTTCCCATATGGTGCTAATTATGTTCTGTTCACATTAGCTTGTGGTGTTTAGTGTTTGGATAATTTCTACTCTCGGATGATCATATGTCGTGATTGTAGGTGTTGTGTGGTGGTGATATGTAGTAACGGTAGGTGTTGTGTGGTGGTGATGTGTAGTGACGGTAGGTGCTGTGTGGTGGTGATGTGTAGTCAGGATAGTTGTTGTGTGGTGGTGTTCTGTAGTGACGGTAGGTGTTGTGTGGTGGTGATGTGTAGTGATGGTGGTGGGTGTTCTGTGGTGGTGGTGATGAAAATTTAAGTATTTATGGAAGATGGATACAGTTACGAGGCTGGTCGTTACAGTGTAGATGGTTACAGTGTTTCAGGTTGTGTGAAGTAAGTACGGTTACAATGATGAGGGTTGTCATTAGTTAAGACGATTACTGTGGTGAAGATAGTGCGATAGTGCGTAGTAACTATGGTTAGTGATGATAGTCATTTGTAGTGAAGATCGACACCACTGACGACTGTGTTGTAAAGTTACAGTGATGAAACTATTGTATAATAAAGATGATTACAATGAAGATATTGTGTGTACTGAAAATGATTATAGTGAAGTTTTTGTGTGTAGTTAAGATGGTTACAGTGAAGATAGTGTGTAGTGAAGATGGTTACAGTTAAAAATAGTGTGTACTGAAAATAGTGTGCAGTGATGATAGAGTGTAGTGAAGATGGTTACTATGAAGATAGTGTGTAGTTAAGAGTTACAGTATAGTGTGTGTAGTGATGATAGTGTGTAGTGAAGATGGTTACTGTGAAGATAGTTACAGTATAGTGTGTGTGTGTGTGTGTAGTGAAGATGGTTACAGTATTGTGTGGAGACGGTTACAGTATTGTGTATGTAGTGAAGATGGTTACAGTAATGTGTATGTAGTGAAGATGGTTACATTATAGTGTGTGTTGTGAAGATGGTTTCAGTATAGTGTGTGTAGTGAAGATGGTTACATTATAGTGTGTGTTGTGAAGATGGTTACAGTATAGTGTGTGTAGTGAAGATGGTTACATTATAGTGTGTGTGTTGTGAAGATGGTTACAGTATAGTGTGTGTAGTAAGGATGGTTACATTATAATGTGTATTGTGAAGATGGATACAGTGTAGTGAAGATGGTTACGTTATAGTGTGTGTTGTGAAGATGGTTACAGTATAGTGTGTGAACTGAAGATGGTTACATTATAGTTTGTGTTGTGAAGATGGTTACAGAACAGTGTGTGTTGTGAAGATGGTAACAGTATAGTGTGTGTGTTGTGAAGATGGTAACAGTATAGTGTGTGTTGTAAAGATGGTTACATTATAGTGTGTGGAGTGAAGATGGTTATAGTATAGTGTGTGGAGTGAAGATGGTTACAGTATAGTGTGTGGAGTGAAGATGGTTACAGAATAGTGTGTGTAGTGAAGATGGTTGCAGTGAGGATATAATGTGTGTACTCACCTAGTTGTGCTTGAGGGGGTTCAGCTCTGCTCTTGCGGAGCAAGAGTTCTTTCCCTCTTTCCTAAACACCCAACTCTCGTATGCCCAGTCCTCGAGGACGTGCACCTGACTGATGATATTTTCTTAGAAGCGGACAGACTTGGTTTTCTTCTGGTGGCAGCCATCGTCGCCGGAGACCTTTTCCTTCTCCATACTGACCAGGCCGCTTCACACTATCAAGAACCTAAAGAATACTTCTAGTAATAATATACCAGATGCAAGAATTATAGTCATGCTAATAGTTCGACTGGTCTATTAAGTGCGATGCCCAGTAGTAATGTACTCACATCATACGTCTTTTACATATAAATAAGATACCTTTATAAACTTTATCTATTCTCTTCAAGAGCTTGTAGGTCGTTAAGAGTCTCTCTCTCTCTCTCTCTCTCTCTCTCTCTCTCTCTATCTCTCTCTCTCTCTCTCTCTCTCTCTCTCTCTCTCTCTCTCTCTCTCTCTCTCTCTCTCTCTCTCTCTCTCTCTCTCTCTCTCTCTCTCTCTCTCTCTCTCTCTCTCTCTCTCTCTCTCTCTCTCTCTTTTCA
>NW_027189757.1:45000-47500 GCF_040958095.1 Procambarus clarkii | reverse complement strand
AAGGATGGTTACATTATAATGTGTATTGTGAAGATGGATACAGTGTAGTGAAGATGGTTACGTTATAGTGTGTGTTGTGAAGATGGTTACAGTATAGTGTGTGAACTGAAGATGGTTACATTATAGTTTGTGTTGTGAAGATGGTTACAGAACAGTGTGTGTTGTGAAGATGGTAACAGTATAGTGTGTGTGTTGTGAAGATGGTAACAGTATAGTGTGTGTTGTAAAGATGGTTACATTATAGTGTGTGGAGTGAAGATGGTTATAGTATAGTGTGTGGAGTGAAGATGGTTACAGTATAGTGTGTGGAGTGAAGATGGTTACAGAATAGTGTGTGTAGTGAAGATGGTTGCAGTGAGGATATAATGTGTGTACTCACCTAGTTGTGCTTGAGGGGGTTCAGCTCTGCTCTTGCGGAGCAAGAGTTCTTTCCCTCTTTCCTAAACACCCAACTCTCGTATGCCCAGTCCTCGAGGACGTGCACCTGACTGATGATATTTTTCTTAGAAGCGGACAGACTTGGTTTTCTTCTGGTGGCAGCCATCGTCGCCGGAGACCTTTTCCTTCTCCATACTGACCAGGCCGCTTCACACTATCAAGAACCTAAAGAATACTTCTAGTAATAATATACCAGATGCAAGAATTATAGTCATGCTAATAGTTCGACTGGTCTATTAAGTGCGATGCCCAGTAGTAATGTACTCACATCATACGTCTTTTACATATAAATAAGATACCTTTATAAACTTTATCTATTCTCTTCAAGAGCTTGTAGGTCGTTAAGAGTCTCTCTCTCTCTCTCTCTCTCTCTCTCTCTCTCTCTCTCTATCTCTCTCTCTCTCTCTCTCTCTCTCTCTCTCTCTCTCTCTCTCTCTCTCTCTCTCTCTCTCTCTCTCTCTCTCTCTCTCTCTCTCTCTCTCTCTCTCTCTCTCTCTCTCTCTCTCTCTTTTTCAACATGTCTTCGACTCGAAGCTGAAGACTCTTAATTGTGGAATTAATCCTGTTGCAAAATTTCGACCATTTTTCCAAGTTTTTTTTTATGCTTCATAAGGTGTGGGTTCCCAGCTGTCGCTGCATACTCAGGTAATGGTCTCACATATGTAGTATGTGTGGATTTAGAATCCTCTTATTTTAGATTTTTAAATGACGTTCTTTTGTTTGGTAACTTCCCATATGGTGCTAATTATGTTCTGTTCACATTAGCTTGTGGTGTTTAGTGTTTGGATAATTTCTACTCTCGGATGATCATATGTCGTGATTGTAGGTGTTGTGTGGTGGTGATATGTAGTAACGGTAGGTGTTGTGTGGTGGTGATGTGTAGTGACGGTAGGTGCTGTGTGGTGGTGATGTGTAGTCAGGATAGTTGTTGTGTGGTGGTGTTCTGTAGTGACGGTAGGTGTTGTGTGGTGGTGATGTGTAGTGATGGTGGTGGGTGTTCTGTGGTGGTGGTGATGAAAATTTAAGTATTTATGGAAGATGGATACAGTTACGAGGCTGGTCGTTACAGTGTAGATGGTTACAGTGTTTCAGGTTGTGTGAAGTAAGTACGGTTACAATGATGAGGGTTGTCATTAGTTAAGACGATTACTGTGGTGAAGATAGTGCGATAGTGCGTAGTAACTATGGTTAGTGATGATAGTCATTTGTAGTGAAGATCGACACCACTGACGACTGTGTTGTAAAGTTACAGTGATGAAACTATTGTATAATAAAGATGATTACAATGAAGATATTGTGTGTACTGAAAATGATTATAGTGAAGTTTTTGTGTGTAGTTAAGATGGTTACAGTGAAGATAGTGTGTAGTGAAGATGGTTACAGTTAAAAATAGTGTGTACTGAAAATAGTGTGCAGTGATGATAGAGTGTAGTGAAGATGGTTACTATGAAGATAGTGTGTAGTTAAGAGTTACAGTATAGTGTGTGTAGTGATGATAGTGTGTAGTGAAGATGGTTACTGTGAAGATAGTTACAGTATAGTGTGTGTGTGTGTGTGTAGTGAAGATGGTTACAGTATTGTGTGGAGACGGTTACAGTATTGTGTATGTAGTGAAGATGGTTACAGTAATGTGTATGTAGTGAAGATGGTTACATTATAGTGTGTGTTGTGAAGATGGTTTCAGTATAGTGTGTGTAGTGAAGATGGTTACATTATAGTGTGTGTTGTGAAGATGGTTACAGTATAGTGTGTGTAGTGAAGATGGTTACATTATAGTGTGTGTGTTGTGAAGATGGTTACAGTATAGTGTGTGTAGTAAGGATGGTTACATTATAATGTGTATTGTGAAGATGGATACAGTGTAGTGAAGATGGTTACGTTATAGTGTGTGTTGTGAAGATGGTTACAGTATAGTGTGTGAACTGAAGATGGTTACATTATAGTTTGTGTTGTGAAGATGGTTACAGAACAGTGTGTGTTGTGAAGATGGTAACAGTATAGTGTGTGTGTTGTGAAGATGGTAACAGTATAGTGTGTGTTGTAAAGATGGTTACATTATAGT
>NW_027189757.1:0-37500 GCF_040958095.1 Procambarus clarkii | reverse complement strand
AAAATTTCGACCATTTTTCCAAGTTTTTTTTTATGCTTCATAAGGTGTGGGTTCCCAGCTGTCGCTGCATACTCAGGTAATGGTCTCACATATGTAGTATGTGTGGATTTAGAATCCTCTTTTTAGATTTTTTAAATGACGTTCTTTGTTTGGTAACTTCCATATGGTGCTAATTATGTTCTGTTCACATTAGCTTGTGGTGTTTAGTGTTTGGATAATTTCTACTCTCGGATGATCATATGTCGTGATTGTAGGTGTTGTGTGGTGGTGATATGTAGTAACGGTAGGTGTTGTGTGGTGGTGATGTGTAGTGACGGTAGGTGCTGTGTTGGTGATGTGTAGTCAGGATAGTTGTTGTGTGGTGGTGTTCTGTAGTGACGGTAGGTGTTGTGTGTGGTGATGTGTAGTGATGGTGGTGGGTGTTCTGTGGTGGTGGTGATGAAAATTTAAGTATTTATGAAGATGGATACAGTTACGAGGCTGGTCGTTACAGTGTAGATGGTTACAGTGTTTCAGGTTGTGTGAAGTAAGTACGGTTACAATGATGAGGGTTGTCATTAGTTAAGACGATTACTGTGGTGAAGATAGTGCGATAGTGCGTAGTAACTATGGTTAGTGATGATAGTCATTTGTAGTGAAGATCGACACCACTGACGACTGTGTTGTAAAGTTACAGTGATGAAACTATTGTATAATAAAGATGATTACAATGAAGATATTGTGTGTACTGAAAATGATTATAGTGAAGTTTTTGTGTGTAGTTAAGATGGTTACAGTGAAGATAGTGTGTAGTGAAGATGGTTACAGTTAAAAATAGTGTGTACTGAAATAGTGTGCAGTGATGATAGAGTGTAGTGAAGATGGTTACTATGAAGATAGTGTGTAGTTAAGAGTTACAGTATAGTGTGTGTAGTGATGATAGTGTGTAGTGAAGATGGTTACTGTGAAGATAGTTACAGTATAGTGTGTGTGTGTGTGTGTAGTGAAGATGGTTACAGTATTGTGTGGAGACGGTTACAGTATTGTGTATGTAGTGAAATGGTTACAGTAATGTGTATGTAGTGAAGATGGTTACATTATAGTGTGTGTTGTGAAGATGGTTTCAGTATAGTGTGTGTAGTGAAGATGGTTACATTATAGTGTGTGTTGTGAAGATGGTTACAGTATAGTGTGTGTAGTGAAGATGGTTACATTATAGTGTGTGTGTTGTGAAGATGGTTACAGTATAGTGTGTGTAGTAAGGATGGTTACATTATAATGTGTATTGTGAAGATGGATACATGTAGTGAAGATGGTTACGTTATAGTGTGTGTTGTGAAGATGGTTACAGTATAGTGTGTGAACTGAAGATGGTTACATTATAGTTTGTGTTGTGAAGATGGTTACAGAACAGTGTGTGTTGTGAAGATGGTAACAGTATAGTGTGTGTGTTGTGAAGATGGTAACAGTATAGTGTGTGTTGTAAAGATGGTTACATTATAGTGTGTGGAGTGAAGATGGTTATAGTATAGTGTGTGGAGTGAAGATGGTTACAGTATAGTGTGTGGAGTGAAGATGGTTACAGAATAGTGTGTGTAGTGAAGATGGTTGCAGTGAGGATATAATGTGTGTACTCACCTAGTTGTGCTTGAGGGGGTTCAGCTCTGCTCTTGCGGAGCAAGAGTTCTTTCCCTCTTTCCTAAACACCCAACTCTCGTATGCCCAGTCCTCGAGGACGTGCACCTGACTGATGATATTTTCTTAGAAGCGGACAGACTTGGTTTTCTTCTGGTGGCAGCCATCGTCGCCGGAGACCTTTTCCTTCTCCATACTGACCAGGCCGCTTCACACTATCAAGAACCTAAAGAATACTTCTAGTAATAATATACCAGATGCAAGAATTATAGTCATGCTAATAGTTCGACTGGTCTATTAAGTGCGATGCCCAGTAGTAATGTACTCACATCATACGTCTTTTACATATAAATAAGATACCTTTATAAACTTTATCTATTCTCTTCAAGAGCTTGTAGGTCGTTAAGAGTCTCTTCTCTCTCTCTCTCCTCTCTCTCTCTCTCTCTCTCTCTCTATCTCTCTCTCTCTCTCTCTCTCTCTCTCTCTCTCTCTCTCTCTCTCTCTCTCTCTCTCTCTCTCTCTCTCTCTCTCTCTCTCTCTCTCTCTCTCTCTCTCTCTCTCTCTCTCTCTCTTTTTCAACATGTCTTCGACTCGAAGCTGAAGACTCTTAATTGTGGAATTAATCCTGTTGCAAAATTTCGACCATTTTTCCAAGTTTTTTTTTATGCTTCATAAGGTGTGGGTTCCCAGCTGTCGCTGCATACTCAGGTAATGGTCTCACATATGTAGTATGTGTGGATTTAGAATCCTCTTATTTTAGATTTTTAAATGACGTTCTTTTGTTTGGTAACTTCCCATATGGTGCTAATTATGTTCTGTTCACATTAGCTTGTGGTGTTTAGTGTTTGGATAATTTCTACTCTCGGATGATCATATGTCGTGATTGTAGGTGTTGTGTGGTGGTGATATGTAGTAACGGTAGGTGTTGTGTGGTGGTGATGTGTAGTGACGGTAGGTGCTGTGTGGTGGTGATGTGTAGTCAGGATAGTTGTTGTGTGGTGGTGTTCTGTAGTGACGGTAGGTGTTGTGTGGTGGTGATGTGTAGTGATGGTGGTGGGTGTTCTGTGGTGGTGGTGATGAAAATTTAAGTATTTATGGAAGATGGATACAGTTACGAGGCTGGTCGTTACAGTGTAGATGGTTACAGTGTTTCAGGTTGTGTGAAGTAAGTACGGTTACAATGATGAGGGTTGTCATTAGTTAAGACGATTACTGTGGTGAAGATAGTGCGATAGTGCGTAGTAACTATGGTTAGTGATGATAGTCATTTGTAGTGAAGATCGACACCACTGACGACTGTGTTGTAAAGTTACAGTGATGAAACTATTGTATAATAAAGATGATTACAATGAAGATATTGTGTGTACTGAAAATGATTATAGTGAAGTTTTTGTGTGTAGTTAAGATGGTTACAGTGAAGATAGTGTGTAGTGAAGATGGTTACAGTTAAAAATAGTGTGTACTGAAAATAGTGTGCAGTGATGATAGAGTGTAGTGAAGATGGTTACTATGAAGATAGTGTGTAGTTAAGAGTTACAGTATAGTGTGTGTAGTGATGATAGTGTGTAGTGAAGATGGTTACTGTGAAGATAGTTACAGTATAGTGTGTGTGTGTGTGTGTAGTGAAGATGGTTACAGTATTGTGTGGAGACGGTTACAGTATTGTGTATGTATGAAGATGGTTACAGTAATGTGTATGTAGTGAAGATGGTTACATTATAGTGTGTGTTGTGAAGATGGTTTCAGTATAGTGTGTGTAGTGAAGATGGTTACATTATAGTGTGTGTTGTGAAGATGGTTACAGTATAGTGTGTGTAGTGAAGATGGTTACATTATAGTGTGTGTGTTGTGAAGATGGTTACAGTATAGTGTGTGTAGTAAGGATGGTTACATTATAATGTGTATTGTGAAGATGGATACAGTGTAGTGAAGATGGTTACGTTATAGTGTGTGTTGTGAAGATGGTTACAGTATAGTGTGTGAACTGAAGATGGTTACATTATAGTTTGTGTTGTGAAGATGGTTACAGAACAGTGTGTGTTGTGAAGATGGTAACAGTATAGTGTGTGTGTTGTGAAGATGGTAACAGTATAGTGTGTGTTGTAAAGATGGTTACATTATAGTGTGTGGAGTGAAGATGGTTATAGTATAGTGTGTGGAGTGAAGATGGTTACAGTATAGTGTGTGGAGTGAAGATGGTTACAGAATAGTGTGTGTAGTGAAGATGGTTGCAGTGAGGATATAATGTGTGTACTCACCTAGTTGTGCTTGAGGGGTTCAGCTCTGCTCTTGCGGAGCAAGAGTTCTTTCCCTCTTTCCTAAACACCCAACTCTCGTATGCCCAGTCCTCGAGGGACGTGCACCTGACTGATGATATTTTCTTAGAAGCGGACAGACTTGGTTTTCTTCTGGTGGCAGCCATCGTCGCCGGAGACCTTTTCCTTCTCCATACTGACCAGGCCGCTTCACACTATCAAGAACCTAAAGAATACTTCTAGTAATAATATACCAGATGCAAGAATTATAGTCATGCTAATAGTTCGACTGGTCTATTAAGTGCGATGCCCAGTAGTAATGTACTCACATCATACGTCTTTTACATATAAATAAGATACCTTTATAAACTTTATCTATTCTCTTCAAGAGCTTGTAGGTCGTTAAGAGTCTCTCTCTCTCTCTCTCTCTCTCTCTCTCTCTCTATCTCTCTCTCTCTCTCTCTCTCTCTCTCTCTCTCTCTCTCTCTCCTCTCTTCTCTCTCTCTCTCTCCTCTCTCTCTCTCTCTCTCTCTCTCTCTCTCTCTCTCCTCTCTCTCTCTTTTTCAACATGTCTTCGACTCGAAGCTGAAGACTCTTAATTGTGGAATTAATCCTGTTGCAAAATTTCGACCATTTTTCCAAGTTTTTTTTTATGCTTCATAAGGTGTGGGTTCCCAGCTGTCGCTGCATACTCAGGTAATGGTCTCACATATGTAGTATGTGTGGATTTAGAATCCTCTTATTTTAGATTTTTAATGACGTTCTTTTGTTTGGTAACTTCCCATATGGTGCTAATTATGTTCTGTTCACATTAGCTTGTGGTGTTTAGTGTTTGGATAATTTCTACTCTCGGATGATCATATGTCGTGATTGTAGGTGTTGTGTGGTGGTGATATGTAGTAACGGTAGGTGTTGTGTGGTGGTGATGTGTAGTGACGGTAGGTGCTGTGTGGTGGTGATGTGTAGTCAGGATAGTTGTTGTGTGGTGGTGTTCTGTAGTGACGGTAGGTGTTGTGTGTGGTGATGTGTAGTGATGGTGGTGGGTGTTCTGTGGTGGTGGTGATGAAAATTTAAGTATTTATGGAAGATGGATACAGTTACGAGGCTGGTCGTTACAGTGTAGATGGTTACAGTGTTTCAGGTTGTGTGAAGTAAGTACGGTTACAATGATGAGGGTTGTCATTAGTTAAGACGATTACTGTGGTGAAGATAGTGCGATAGTGCGTAGTAACTATGGTTAGTGATGATAGTCATTTGTAGTGAAGATCGACACCACTGACGACTGTGTTGTAAAGTTACAGTGATGAAACTATTGTATAATAAAGATGATTACAATGAAGATATTGTGTGTACTGAAAATGATTATAGTGAAGTTTTTGTGTGTAGTTAAGATGGTTACAGTGAAGATAGTGTGTAGTGAAGATGGTTACAGTTAAAAATAGTGTGTACTGAAAATAGTGTGCAGTGATGATAGAGTGTAGTGAAGATGGTTACTATGAAGATAGTGTGTAGTTAAGAGTTACAGTATAGTGTGTGTAGTGATGATAGTGTGTAGTGAATGGTTACTGTGAAGATAGTTACAGTATAGTGTGTGTGTGTGTGTGTAGTGAAGATGGTTACAGTATTGTGTGGAGACGGTTACAGTATTGTGTATGTAGTGAAGATGGTTACAGTAATGTGTATGTAGTGAAGATGGTTACATTATAGTGTGTGTTGTGAAGATGGTTTCAGTATAGTGTGTGTAGTGAAGATGGTTACATTATAGTGTGTGTTGTGAAGATGGTTACAGTATAGTGTGTGTAGTGAAGATGGTTACATTATAGTGTGTGTGTTGTGAAGATGGTTACAGTATAGTGTGTGTAGTAAGGATGGTTACATTATAATGTGTATTGTGAAGATGGATACAGTGTAGTGAAGATGGTTACGTTATAGTGTGTGTTGTGAAGATGGTTACAGTATAGTGTGTGAACTGAAGATGGTTACATTATAGTTTGTGTTGTGAAGATGGTTACAGAACAGTGTGTGTTGTGAAGATGGTAACAGTATAGTGTGTGTGTGTGTGAAGATGGTAACAGTATAGTGTGTGTTGTAAAGATGGTTACATTATAGTGTGTGGAGTGAAGATGGTTATAGTATAGTGTGTGGAGTGAAGATGGTTACAGTATAGTGTGTGGAGTGAAGATGGTTACAGAATAGTGTGTGTAGTGAAGATGGTTGCAGTGAGGATATAATGTGTGTACTCACCTAGTTGTGCTTGAGGGGGTTCAGCTCTGCTCTTGCGGAGCAAGAGTTCTTTCCCTCTTTCCTAAACACCCAACTCTCGTATGCCCAGTCCTCGAGGACGTGCACCTGACTGATGATATTTTCTTAGAAGCGGACAGACTTGGTTTTCTTCTGGTGGCAGCCATCGTCGCCGGAGACCTTTTCCTTCTCCATACTGACCAGGCCGCTTCACACTATCAAGAACCTAAAGAATACTTCTAGTAATAATATACCAGATGCAAGAATTATAGTCATGCTAATAGTTCGACTGGTCTATTAAGTGCGATGCCCAGTAGTAATGTACTCACATCATACGTCTTTTACATATAAATAAGATACCTTTATAAACTTTATCTATTCTCTTCAAGAGCTTGTAGGTCGTTAAGAGTCTCTCTCTCTCTCTCTCTCTCTCTCTCTCTCTCTATCTCTCTCTCTCTCTCTCTCTCTCTCTCTCTCTCTCTCTCTCTCTCTCTCTCTCTCTCTCTCTCTCTCTCTCTCTCTCTCTCTCTCTCTCTCTCTCTCTCTCTCTCTCTCTCTCTTTTTTCAACATGTCTTCGACTCGAAGCTGAAGACTCTTAATTGTGGAATTAATCCTGTTGCAAAATTTCGACCATTTTTCCAAGTTTTTTTTTATGCTTCATAAGGTGTGGGTTCCCAGCTGTCGCTGCATACTCAGGTAATGGTCTCACATATGTAGTATGTGTGGATTTAGAATCCTCTTATTTTAGATTTTTAAATGACGTTCTTTTGTTTGGTAACTTCCCATATGGTGCTAATTATGTTCTGTTCACATTAGCTTGTGGTGTTTAGTGTTTGGATAATTTCTACTCTCGGATGATCATATGTCGTGATTGTAGGTGTTGTGTGGTGGTGATATGTAGTAACGGTAGGTGTTGTGTGGTGGTGATGTGTAGTGACGGTAGGTGCTGTGTGGTGGTGATGTGTAGTCAGGATAGTTGTTGTGTGGTGGTGTTCTGTAGTGACGGTAGGTGTTGTGTGGTGGTGATGTGTAGTGATGGTGGTGGGTGTTCTGTGGTGGTGGTGATGAAAATTTAAGTATTTATGGAAGATGGATACAGTTACGAGGCTGGTCGTTACAGTGTAGATGGTTACAGTGTTTCAGGTTGTGTGAAGTAAGTACGGTTACAATGATGAGGGTTGTCATTAGTTAAGACGATTACTGTGGTGAAGATAGTGCGATAGTGCGTAGTAACTATGGTTAGTGATGATAGTCATTTGTAGTGAAGATCGACACCACTGACGACTGTGTTGTAAAGTTACAGTGATGAAACTATTGTATAATAAAGATGATTACAATGAAGATATTGTGTGTACTGAAAATGATTATAGTGAAGTTTTTGTGTGTAGTTAAGATGGTTACAGTGAAGATAGTGTGTAGTGAAGATGGTTACAGTTAAAAATAGTGTGTACTGAAAATAGTGTGCAGTGATGATAGAGTGTAGTGAAGATGGTTACTATGAAGATAGTGTGTAGTTAAGAGTTACAGTATAGTGTGTGTAGTGATGATAGTGTGTAGTGAAGATGGTTACTGTGAAGATAGTTACAGTATAGTGTGTGTGTGTGTGTGTAGTGAAGATGGTTACAGTATTGTGTGGAGACGGTTACAGTATTGTGTATGTAGTGAAGATGGTTACAGTAATGTGTATGTAGTGAAGATGGTTACATTATAGTGTGTGTTGTGAAGATGGTTTCAGTATAGTGTGTGTAGTGAAGATGGTTACATTATAGTGTGTGTTGTGAAGATGGTTACAGTATAGTGTGTGTAGTGAAGATGGTTACATTATAGTGTGTGTGTTGTGAAGATGGTTACAGTATAGTGTGTGTAGTAAGGATGGTTACATTATAATGTGTATTGTGAAGATGGATACAGTGTAGTGAAGATGGTTACGTTATAGTGTGTGTTGTGAAGATGGTTACAGTATAGTGTGTGAACTGAAGATGGTTACATTATAGTTTGTGTTGTGAAGATGGTTACAGAACAGTGTGTGTTGTGAAGATGGTAACAGTATAGTGTGTGTGTTGTGAAGATGGTAACAGTATAGTGTGTGTTGTAAAGATGGTTACATTATAGTGTGTGGAGTGAAGATGGTTATAGTATAGTGTGTGGAGTGAAGATGGTTACAGTATAGTGTGTGGAGTGAAGATGGTTACAGAATAGTGTGTGTAGTGAAGATGGTTGCAGTGAGGATATAATGTGTGTACTCACCTAGTTGTGCTTGAGGGGGTTCAGCTCTGCTCTTGCGGAGCAAGAGTTCTTTCCCTCTTTCCTAAACACCCAACTCTCGTATGCCCAGTCCTCGAGGACGTGCACCTGACTGATGATATTTTCTTAGAAGCGGACAGACTTGGTTTTCTTCTGGTGGCAGCCATCGTCGCCGGAGACCTTTTCCTTCTCCATACTGACCAGGCCGCTTCACACTATCAAGAACCTAAAGAATACTTCTAGTAATAATATACCAGATGCAAGAATTATAGTCATGCTAATAGTTCGACTGGTCTATTAAGTGCGATGCCCAGTAGTAATGTACTCACATCATACGTCTTTTACATATAAATAAGATACCTTTATAAACTTTATCTATTCTCTTCAAGAGCTTGTAGGTCGTTAAGAGTCTCTCTCTCTCTCTCTCTCTCTCTCTCTCTCTCTCTCTCTCTCTCTATCTCTCTCTCTCTCTCTCTCTCTCTCTCTCTCTCTCTCTTCTCTCTCTCTCCTCTCTCTCTCTCTCTCTCTCTCTCTCTCTCTCTCTCTCTCTCTCTCTCTCTCTCTCTCTTTTTCAACATGTCTTCGACTCGAAGCTGAAGACTCTTAATTGTGGAATTAATCCTGTTGCAAAATTTCGACCATTTTTCCAAGTTTTTTTTTATGCTTCATAAGGTGTGGGTTCCCAGCTGTCGCTGCATACTCAGGTAATGGTCTCACATATGTAGTATGTGTGGATTTAGAATCCTCTTATTTTAGATTTTTAAATGACGTTCTTTTGTTTGGTAACTTCCCATATGGTGCTAATTATGTTCTGTTCACATTAGCTTGTGGTGTTTAGTGTTTGGATAATTTCTACTCTCGGATGATCATATGTCGTGATTGTAGGTGTTGTGTGGTGGTGATATGTAGTAACGGTAGGTGTTGTGTGGTGGTGATGTGTAGTGACGGTAGGTGCTGTGTGGTGGTGATGTGTAGTCAGGATAGTTGTTGTGTGGTGGTGTTCTGTAGTGACGGTAGGTGTTGTGTGGTGGTGATGTGTAGTGATGGTGGTGGGTGTTCTGTGGTGGTGGTGATGAAAATTTAAGTATTTATGGAAGATGGATACAGTTACGAGGCTGGTCGTTACAGTGTAGATGGTTACAGTGTTTCAGGTTGTGTGAAGTAAGTACGGTTACAATGATGAGGGTTGTCATTAGTTAAGACGATTACTGTGGTGAAGATAGTGCGATAGTGCGTAGTAACTATGGTTAGTGATGATAGTCATTTGTAGTGAAGATCGACACCACTGACGACTGTGTTGTAAAGTTACAGTGATGAAACTATTGTATAATAAAGATGATTACAATGAAGATATTGTGTGTACTGAAAATGATTATAGTGAAGTTTTTGTGTGTAGTTAAGATGGTTACAGTGAAGATAGTGTGTAGTGAAGATGGTTACAGTTAAAAATAGTGTGTACTGAAAATAGTGTGCAGTGATGATAGAGTGTAGTGAAGATGGTTACTATGAAGATAGTGTGTAGTTAAGAGTTACAGTATAGTGTGTGTAGTGATGATAGTGTGTAGTGAAGATGGTTACTGTGAAGATAGTTACAGTATAGTGTGTGTGTGTGTGTGTAGTGAAGATGGTTACAGTATTGTGTGGAGACGGTTACAGTATTGTGTATGTAGTGAAGATGGTTACAGTAATGTGTATGTAGTGAAGATGGTTACATTATAGTGTGTGTTGTGAAGATGGTTTCAGTATAGTGTGTGTAGTGAAGATGGTTACATTATAGTGTGTGTTGTGAAGATGGTTACAGTATAGTGTGTGTAGTGAAGATGGTTACATTATAGTGTGTGTGTTGTGAAGATGGTTACAGTATAGTGTGTGTAGTAAGGATGGTTACATTATAATGTGTATTGTGAAGATGGATACAGTGTAGTGAAGATGGTTACGTTATAGTGTGTGTTGTGAAGATGGTTACAGTATAGTGTGTGAACTGAAGATGGTTACATTATAGTTTGTGTTGTGAAGATGGTTACAGAACAGTGTGTGTTGTGAAGATGGTAACAGTATAGTGTGTGTGTTGTGAAGATGGTAACAGTATAGTGTGTGTTGTAAAGATGGTTACATTATAGTGTGTGGAGTGAAGATGGTTATAGTATAGTGTGTGGAGTGAAGATGGTTACAGTATAGTGTGTGGAGTGAAGATGGTTACAGAATAGTGTGTGTAGTGAAGATGGTTGCAGTGAGGATATAATGTGTGTACTCACCTAGTTGTGCTTGAGGGGGTTCAGCTCTGCTCTTGCGGAGCAAGAGTTCTTTCCCTCTTTCCTAAACACCCAACTCTCGTATGCCCAGTCCTCGAGGACGTGCACCTGACTGATGATATTTTCTTAGAAGCGGACAGACTTGGTTTTCTTCTGGTGGCAGCCATCGTCGCCGGAGACCTTTTCCTTCTCCATACTGACCAGGCCGCTTCACACTATCAAGAACCTAAAGAATACTTCTAGTAATAATATACCAGATGCAAGAATTATAGTCATGCTAATAGTTCGACTGGTCTATTAAGTGCGATGCCCAGTAGTAATGTACTCACATCATACGTCTTTTACATATAAATAAGATACCTTTATAAACTTTATCTATTCTCTTCAAGAGCTTGTAGGTCGTTAAGAGTCTCTCTCTCTCTCTCTCTCTCTCTCTCTCTCTCTCTCTATCTCTCTCTCTCTCTCTCTCTCTCTCTCTCTCTCTCTCTCTCTCTCTCTCTCTCTCTTCTCTCTCTCTCTCTCTCTCTCTCTCTCTCTCTCTCTCTCTCTCTCTCTTTTGTCTTCGACTCGAAGCTGAAGACTCTTAATTGTGGAATTAATCCTGTTGCAAAATTTCGACCATTTTTCCAAGTTTTTTTTTTGCTTCATAAGGTGTGGGTTCCCAGCTGTCGCTGCATACTCAGGTAATGGTCTCACATATGTAGTATGTGTGGATTTAGAATCCTCTTATTTTAGATTTTTAAATGACGTTCTTTTGTTTGGTAACTTCCCATATGGTGCTAATTATGTTCTGTTCACATTAGCTTGTGGTGTTTAGTGTTTGGATAATTTCTACTCTCGGATGATCATATGTCGTGATTGTAGGTGTTGTGTGGTGGTGATATGTAGTAACGGTAGGTGTTGTGTGGTGGTGATGTGTAGTGACGGTAGGTGCTGTGTGGTGGTGTGTAGTCAGGATAGTTGTTGTGTGGTGGTGTTCTGTAGTGACGGTAGGTGTTGTGTGTGGTGATGTGTAGTGATGGTGGTGGGTGTTCTGTGGTGGTGGTGATGAAAATTTAAGTATTTATGGAAGATGGATACAGTTACGAGGCTGGTCGTTACAGTGTAGATGGTTACAGTGTTTCAGGTTGTGTGAAGTAAGTACGGTTACAATGATGAGGGTTGTCATTAGTTAAGACGATTACTGTGGTGAAGATAGTGCGATAGTGCGTAGTAACTATGGTTAGTGATGATAGTCATTTGTAGTGAAGATCGACACCACTGACGACTGTGTTGTAAAGTTACAGTGATGAAACTATTGTATAATAAAGATGATTACAATGAAGATATTGTGTGTACTGAAAATGATTATAGTGAAGTTTTTGTGTGTAGTTAAGATGGTTACAGTGAAGATAGTGTGTAGTGAAGATGGTTACAGTTAAAAATAGTGTGTACTGAAAATAGTGTGCAGTGATGATAGAGTGTAGTGAAGATGGTTACTATGAAGATAGTGTGTAGTTAAGAGTTACAGTATAGTGTGTGTAGTGATGATAGTGTGTAGTGAAGATGGTTACTGTGAAGATAGTTACAGTATAGTGTGTGTGTGTGTGTGTAGTGAAGATGGTTACAGTATTGTGTGGAGACGGTTACAGTATTGTGTATGTAGTGAAGATGGTTACAGTAATGTGTATGTAGTGAAGATGGTTACATTATAGTGTGTGTTGTGAAGATGGTTTCAGTATAGTGTGTGTAGTGAAGATGGTTACATTATAGTGTGTGTTGTGAAGATGGTTACAGTATAGTGTGTGTAGTGAAGATGGTTACATTATAGTGTGTGTGTTGTGAAGATGGTTACAGTATAGTGTGTGTAGTAAGGATGGTTACATTATAATGTGTATTGTGAAGATGGATACAGTGTAGTGAAGATGGTTACGTTATAGTGTGTGTTGTGAAGATGGTTACAGTATAGTGTGTGAACTGAAGATGGTTACATTATAGTTTGTGTTGTGAAGATGGTTACAGAACAGTGTGTGTTGTGAAGATGGTAACAGTATAGTGTGTGTGTTGTGAAGATGGTAACAGTATAGTGTGTGTTGTAAAGATGGTTACATTATAGTGTGTGGAGTGAAGATGGTTATAGTATAGTGTGTGGAGTGAAGATGGTTACAGTATAGTGTGTGGAGTGAAGATGGTTACAGAATAGTGTGTGTAGTGAAGATGGTTGCAGTGAGGATATAATGTGTGTACTCACCTAGTTGTGCTTGAGGGGGTTCAGCTCTGCTCTTGCGGAGCAAGAGTTCTTTCCCTCTTTCCTAAACACCCAACTCTCGTATGCCCAGTCCTCGAGGACGTGCACCTGACTGATGATATTTTCTTAGAAGCGGACAGACTTGGTTTTCTTCTGGTGGCAGCCATCGTCGCCGGAGACCTTTTCCTTCTCCATACTGACCAGGCCGCTTCACACTATCAAGAACCTAAAGAATACTTCTAGTAATAATATACCAGATGCAAGAATTATAGTCATGCTAATAGTTCGACTGGTCTATTAAGTGCGATGCCCAGTAGTAATGTACTCACATCATACGTCTTTTACATATAAATAAGATACCTTTATAAACTTTATCTATTCTCTTCAAGAGCTTGTAGGTCGTTAAGAGTCTCTCTCTCTCTCTCTCTCTCTCTCTCTCTCTCTCTCTCTCTCTCTTCTCTCTCTCTCTCTCTCTCTCTCTCTCTCTCTCTCTCTCTCTCTCTCTCTCTCTCTCTCTCTCTCTCTCTCTCTCTCTCTCTCTCTCTCTCTCTCTCTCTCTCTCTCTCTCTCTCTCTCTCTCTCTCTTTTTCAACATGTCTTCGACTCGAAGCTGAAGACTCTTAATTGTGGAATTAATCCTGTTGCAAAATTTCGACCATTTTTCCAAGTTTTTTTTTATGCTTCATAAGGTGTGGGTTCCCAGCTGTCGCTGCATACTCAGGTAATGGTCTCACATATGTAGTATGTGTGGATTTAGAATCCTCTTATTTTAGATTTTTAAATGACGTTCTTTTGTTTGGTAACTTCCCATATGGTGCTAATTATGTTCTGTTCACATTAGCTTGTGGTGTTTAGTGTTTGGATAATTTCTACTCTCGGATGATCATATGTCGTGATTGTAGGTGTTGTGTGGTGGTGATATGTAGTAACGGTAGGTGTTGTGTGGTGGTGATGTGTAGTGACGGTAGGTGCTGTGTGGTGGTGATGTGTAGTCAGGATAGTTGTTGTGTGGTGGTGTTCTGTAGTGACGGTAGGTGTTGTGTGGTGGTGATGTGTAGTGATGGTGGTGGGTGTTCTGTGGTGGTGGTGATGAAAATTTAAGTATTTATGGAAGATGGATACAGTTACGAGGCTGGTCGTTACAGTGTAGATGGTTACAGTGTTTCAGGTTGTGTGAAGTAAGTACGGTTACAATGATGAGGGTTGTCATTAGTTAAGACGATTACTGTGGTGAAGATAGTGCGATAGTGCGTAGTAACTATGGTTAGTGATGATAGTCATTTGTAGTGAAGATCGACACCACTGACGACTGTGTTGTAAAGTTACAGTGATGAAACTATTGTATAATAAAGATGATTACAATGAAGATATTGTGTGTACTGAAAATGATTATAGTGAAGTTTTTGTGTGTAGTTAAGATGGTTACAGTGAAGATAGTGTGTAGTGAAGATGGTTACAGTTAAAAATAGTGTGTACTGAAAATAGTGTGCAGTGATGATAGAGTGTAGTGAAGATGGTTACTATGAAGATAGTGTGTAGTTAAGAGTTACAGTATAGTGTGTGTAGTGATGATAGTGTGTAGTGAAGATGGTTACTGTGAAGATAGTTACAGTATAGTGTGTGTGTGTGTGTAGTGAAGATGGTTACAGTATTGTGTATGTAGTGAAGATGGTTACAGTAATGTGTATGTAGTGAAGATGGTTACATTATAGTGTGTGTTGTGAAGATGGTTTCAGTATAGTGTGTGTAGTGAAGATGGTTACATTATAGTGTGTGTTGTGAAGATGGTTACAGTATAGTGTGTGTAGTGAAGATGGTTACATTATAGTGTGTGTGTTGTGAAGATGGTTACAGTATAGTGTGTGTAGTAAGGATGGTTACATTATAATGTGTATTGTGAAGATGGATACAGTGTAGTGAAGATGGTTACGTTATAGTGTGTGTTGTGAAGATGGTTACAGTATAGTGTGTGAACTGAAGATGGTTACATTATAGTTTGTGTTGTGAAGATGGTTACAGAACAGTGTGTGTTGTGAAGATGGTAACAGTATAGTGTGTGTGTTGTGAAGATGGTAACAGTATAGTGTGTGTTGTAAAGATGGTTACATTATAGTGTGTGGAGTGAAGATGGTTATAGTATAGTGTGTGGAGTGAAGATGGTTACAGTATAGTGTGTGGAGTGAAGATGGTTACAGAATAGTGTGTGTAGTGAAGATGGTTGCAGTGAGGATATAATGTGTGTACTCACCTAGTTGTGCTTGAGGGGGTTCAGCTCTGCTCTTGCGGAGCAAGAGTTCTTTCCCTCTTTCCTAAACACCCAACTCTCGTATGCCCAGTCCTCGAGGACGTGCACCTGACTGATGATATTTTCTTAGAAGCGGACAGACTTGGTTTTCTTCTGGTGGCAGCCATCGTCGCCGGAGACCTTTTCCTTCTCCATACTGACCAGGCCGCTTCACACTATCAAGAACCTAAAGAATACTTCTAGTAATAATATACCAGATGCAAGAATTATAGTCATGCTAATAGTTCGACTGGTCTATTAAGTGCGATGCCCAGTAGTAATGTACTCACATCATACGTCTTTTACATATAAATAAGATACCTTTATAAACTTTATCTATTCTCTTCAAGAGCTTGTAGGTCGTTAAGAGTCTCTCTCTCTCTCTCTCTCTCTCTCTCTCTCTCTCTCTATCTCTCTCTCTCTCTCTCTCTCTCTTCTCTCTCTCTCTCTCTCTCTCTCTCTCTCTCTCTCTCTCTCTCTCTCTCTCTCCTCTCTCTCTCTCTCTCTCTCTCTCTCTTTTTTCAACATGTCTTCGACTCGAAGCTGAAGACTCTTAATTGTGGAATTAATCCTGTTGCAAAATTTCGACCATTTTTCCAAGTTTTTTTTATGCTTCATAAGGTGTGGGTTCCCAGCTGTCGCTGCATACTCAGGTAATGGTCTCACATATGTAGTATGTGTGGATTTAGAATCCTCTTATTTTAGATTTTTAAATGACGTTCTTTTGTTTGGTAACTTCCCATATGAGTGCTAATTAGTTCTGTTCACATTAGCTTGTGGTGTTTAGTGTTTGGATAATTTCTACTCTCGGATGATCATATGTCGTGATTGTAGGTGTTGTGTGGTGGTGATATGTAGTAACGGTAGGTGTTTGTGTGGTGGTGATGTGTAGTGACGGTAGGTGCTTGTGTGGTGGTGATGTGTAGTCAGGATAGTTGTTGTGTGGTGGTGTTCTGTAGTGACGGTAGGTGTTGTGTGGTGGTGATGTGTAGTGATGGTGGTGGGTGTTCTTGGTGGTGGTGATGAAAATTTAAGTATTTATGGAAGATGGATACAGTTACGAGGCTGGTCGTTACAGTGTAGATGGTTACAGTGTTTCAGGTTGTGTGAAGTAAGTACGGTTACAATGATGAGGGTTGTCATTAGTTAGACGATTACTGTGGTGAAGAATAGTGCGATAGTGCGTAGTAACTATGGTTAGTGATGATAGTCATTTGTAGTGAAGATCGACACCACTGACGACTGTGTTGTAAAGTTACAGTGATGAAACTATTGTATAATAAAGATGATTACAATGAAGATATTGTGTGTACTGAAAATGATTATAGTGAAGTTTTTGTGTGTAGTTAAGATGGTTACAGTGAAGATAGTGTGTAGTGAAGATGGTTACAGTTAAAAAATAGTGTGTACTGAAAATAGTGTGCAGTGATGATAGAGTGTAGTGAAGATGGTTACTATGAAGATAGTGTGTAGTTAAGAGTTACAGTATAGTGTGTGTAGTGATGATAGTGTGTAGTGAAGATGGTTACTGTGAAGATAGTTACAGTATAGTGTGTGTGTGTGTGTGTAGTGAAGATGGTTACAGTATTGTGTGGAGACGGTTACAGTATTGTGTATGTAGTGAAGATGGTTACAGTAATGTGTATGTAGTGAAGATGGTTACATTATAGTGTGTGTTGTGAAGATGGTTTCAGTATAGTGTGTGTAGTGAAGATGGTTACATTATAGTGTGTGTTGTGAAGATGGTACAGTATAGTGTGTGTAGTGAAGATGGTTACATTATAGTGTGTGTGTTGTGAAGATGGTTACAGTATAGTGTGTGTAGTAAGGATGGTTACATTATAATGTGTATTGTGAAGATGGATACAGTGTAGTGAAGATGGTTACGTATAGTGTGTGTTGTGAAGATGGTTACAGTATAGTGTGTGAACTGAAGATGGTTACATTATAGTGTGTGTTGTGAAGATGGTTACAGAACAGTGTGTGTTGTGAAGATGGTAACAGTATAGTGTGTGTGTTGTGAAGATGGTAACAGTATAGTGTGTGTTGTAAAGATGGTTACATTATAGTGTGTGGAGTGAAGATGGTTATAGTATAGTGTGTGGAGTGAAGATGGTTACAGTATAGTGTGTGGAGTGAAGATGGTTACAGAATAGTGTGTGTAGTGAAGATGGTTGCAGTGAGGATATAATGTGTGTACTCACCTAGTTGTGCTTGAGGGGGTTCAGCTCTGCTCTTGCGGAGCAAGAGTTCTTTCCCTCTTTCCTAAACACCCAACTCTCGTATGCCCAGTCCTCGAGGACGTGCACCTGACTGATGATATTTTCTTAGAAGCGGACAGACTTGGTTTTCTCTGGTGGCAGCCATCGTCGCCGGAGACCTTTTCCTTCTCCATACTGACCAGGCCGCTTCACACTATCAAGAACCTAAAGAATACTTCTAGTAATAATATACCAGATGCAAGAATTATAGTCATGCTAATAGTTCGACTGGTCTATTAAGTGCGATGCCCAGTAGTAATGTACTCACATCATACGTCTTTTACATATAAATAAGATACCCTTTATAAACTTTATCTATTCTCTTCAAGAGCTTGTAGGTCGTTAAGAGTCTCTCTCTCTCTCTCTCGTCTCTCTCCTCTCGCTCTCCTCTCTCTCTCTATCTCTCTCTCTCTCTCTCTCCTCTCTCCTCTCTCCTCTCTCTCTCTCTCTCGTCTCTCTCTCTCTCTCTCTCTCTCTCTCTCTCTCTCTCTCTCTCTCTCTCTCTCTCTCTCTCTTTTCAACATGTCTTCGACTCGAAGCTGAAGACTCTTAATTGTGGAATTAATCCTGTTGCAAAAATTTCGACCATTTTTCCAAGTTTTTTTTATGCTTCCTAAGGTGTGGGTTCCCAGCTGTCGCTGCATACTCAGGTAATGGTCTCACATATGTAGTATGTGTGGGATTTAGAATCCTCTTATTTTAGATTTTTAAATGACGTTCTTTTGTTTGGTAACTTCCCATATGGTGCTAATTATGTTCTGTTCACATTAGCTTGTGGTGTTAGTGTTTGGATAATTTCTACTCTCGGATGATCATATGTCGTGATTGTAGGTGTTGTGTGGTGGTGATATGTAGTAACGGTAGGTGTTGTGTGGTGGTGATGTGTAGTGACGGTAGGTGCTGTGTGGTGGTGATGTGTAGTCAGGATAGTTGTTGTGGGTGGTGTTCTGTAGTGACGGTAGGTGTTGTGTGTGGTGATGTGTAGTGATGGTGGTGGGTGTTCTGTGGTGGTGGTGATGAAAATTTAAGTATTTATGGAAGATGGATACAGTTACGAGGCTGGTCGTTACAGTGTAGATGGTTACAGTGTTTCAGGTTGTGTGAAGTAAGTACGGTTACAATGATGAGGGTTGTCATTAGTTAAGACGATTACTGTGGTGAAGATAGTGCGATAGTGCGTAGTAACTATGGTTAGTGATGATAGTCATTTGTAGTGAAGATCGACACCACTGACGACTGTGTTGTAAAGTTACAGTGATGAAACTATTGTATAATAAAGATGATTACAATGAAGATATTGTGTGTACTGAAAATGATTATAGTGAAGTTTTTGTGTGTAGTTAAGATGGTTACAGTGAAGATAGTGTGTAGTGAAGATGGTTACAGTTAAAAATAGTGTGTACTGAAAATAGTGTGCAGTGATGATAGAGTGTAGTGAAGATGGTTACTATGAAGATAGTGTGTAGTTAAGAGTTACAGTATAGTGTGTGTAGTGATGATAGTGTGTAGTGAAGATGGTTACTGTGAAGATAGTTACAGTATAGTGTGTGTGTGTGTGTAGTGAAGATGGTTACAGTATTGTGTGGAGACGGTTACAGTATTGTGTATGTAGTGAAGATGGTTACAGTAATGTGTATGTAGTGAAGATGGTTACATTATAGTGTGTGTTGTGAAGATGGTTTCAGTATAGTGTGTGTAGTGAAGATGGTTACATTATAGTGTGTGTTGTGAAGATGGTTACAGTATAGTGTGTGTAGTGAAGATGGTTACATTATAGTGTGTGTGTTGTGAAGATGGTTACAGTATAGTGTGTGTAGTAAGGATGGTTACATTATAATGTGTATTGTGAAGATGGATACAGTGTAGTGAAGATGGTTACGTTATAGTGTGTGTTGTGAAGATGGTTACAGTATAGTGTGTGAACTGAAGATGGTTACATTATAGTTTGTGTTGTGAAGATGGTTACAGAACAGTGTGTGTTGTGAAGATGGTAACAGTATAGTGTGTGTGTTGTGAAGATGGTAACAGTATAGTGTGTGTTGTAAAGATGGTTACATTATAGTGTGTGGAGTGAAGATGGTTATAGTATAGTGTGTGGAGTGAAGATGGTTACAGTATAGTGTGTGGAGTGAAGATGGTTACAGAATAGTGTGTGTAGTGAAGATGGTTGCAGTGAGGATATAATGTGTGTACTCACCTAGTTGTGCTTGAGGGGGTTCAGCTCTGCTCTTGCGGAGCAAGAGTTCTTTCCCTCTTTCCTAAACACCCAACTCTCGTATGCCCAGTCCTCGAGGACGTGCACCTGACTGATGATATTTTCTTAGAAGCGGACAGACTTGGTTTTCTTCTGGTGGCAGCCATCGTCGCCGGAGACCTTTTCCTTCTCCATACTGACCAGGCCGCTTCACACTATCAAGAACCTAAAGAATACTTCTAGTAATAATATACCAGATGCAAGAATTATAGTCATGCTAATAGTTCGACTGGTCTATTAAGTGCGATGCCCAGTAGTAATGTACTCACATCATACGTCTTTTACATATAAATAAGATACCTTTATAAACTTTATCTATTCTCTTCAAGAGCTTGTAGGTCGTTAAGAGTCTCTCTCTCTCTCTCTCTCTCTCTCTCTCTCTCTCTCTCTCTCTCTATCTCTCTCTCTCTCTCTCTCTCTCTCTCTCTCTCTCTCTCTCTCTCTCTCTCTCTCTCTCTCTCTCTCTCTCTCTCTCTCTCTCTCTCTCTCTCTCTCTCTCTCTCTCTCTCTCTCTTTTCAACATGTCTTCGACTCGAAGCTGAAGACTCTTAATTGTGGAATTAATCCTGTTGCAAAATTTCGACCATTTTTCCAAGTTTTTTTTTATGCTTCATAAGGTGTGGGTTCCCAGCTGTCGCTGCATACTCAGGTAATGGTCTCACATATGTAGTATGTGTGGATTTAGAATCCTCTTATTTTAGATTTTTAAATGACGTTCTTTTGTTTGGTAACTTCCCATATGGTGCTAATTATGTTCTGTTCACATTAGCTTGTGGTGTTTAGTGTTTGGATAATTTCTACTCTCGGATGATCATATGTCGTGATTGTAGGTGTTGTGTGGTGGTGATATGTAGTAACGGTAGGTGTTGTGTGGTGGTGATGTGTAGTGACGGTAGGTGCTGTGTGGTGGTGATGTGTAGTCAGGATAGTTGTTGTGTGGTGGTGTTCTGTAGTGACGGTAGGTGTTGTGTGGTGGTGATGTGTAGTGATGGTGGTGGGTGTTCTGTGGTGGTGGTGATGAAAATTTAAGTATTTATGGAAGATGGATACAGTTACGAGGCTGGTCGTTACAGTGTAGATGGTTACAGTGTTTCAGGTTGTGTGAAGTAAGTACGGTTACAATGATGAGGGTTGTCATTAGTTAAGACGATTACTGTGGTGAAGATAGTGCGTAGTAAACTATGGTTAGTGATGATAGTCATTTGTAGTGAAGATCGACACCACTGACGACTGTGTTGTAAAGTTACAGTGATGAAACTATTGTATAATAAAGATGATTACAATGAAGATATTGTGTGTACTGAAAATGATTATAGTGAAGTTTTTGTGTGTAGTTAAGATGGTTACAGTGAAGATAGTGTGTAGTGAAGATGGTTACAGTTAAAAATAGTGTGTACTGAAAATAGTGTGCAGTGATGATAGAGTGTAGTGAAGATGGTTACTATGAAGATAGTGTGTAGTTAAGAGTTACAGTATAGTGTGTGTAGTGATGATAGTGTGTAGTGAAGATGGTTACTGTGAAGATAGTTACAGTATAGTGTGTGTGTGTGTGTGTAGTGAAGATGGTTACAGTATTGTGTGGAGACGGTTACAGTATTGTGTATGTAGTGAAGATGGTTACAGTAATGTGTATGTAGTGAAGATGGTTACATTATAGTGTGTGTTGTGAAGATGGTTTCAGTATAGTGTGTGTAGTGAAGATGGTTACATTATAGTGTGTGTTGTGAAGATGGTTACAGTATAGTGTGTGTAGTGAAGATGGTTACATTATAGTGTGTGTGTTGTGAAGATGGTTACAGTATAGTGTGTGTAGTAAGGATGGTTACATTATAATGTGTATTGTGAAGATGGATACAGTGTAGTGAAGATGGTTACGTTATAGTGTGTGTTGTGAAGATGGTTACAGTATAGTGTGTGAACTGAAGATGGTTACATTATAGTTTGTGTTGTGAAGATGGTTACAGAACAGTGTGTGTTGTGAAGATGGTAACAGTATAGTGTGTGTGTTGTGAAGATGGTAACAGTATAGTGTGTGTTGTAAAGATGGTTACATTATAGTGTGTGGAGTGAAGATGGTTATAGTATAGTGTGTGGAGTGAAGATGGTTACAGTATAGTGTGTGGAGTGAAGATGGTTACAGAATAGTGTGTGTAGTGAAGATGGTTGCAGTGAGGATATAATGTGTGTACTCACCTAGTTGTGCTTGAGGGGGTTCAGCTCTGCTCTTGCGGAGCAAGAGTTCTTTCCCTCTTTCCTAAACACCCAACTCTCGTATGCCCAGTCCTCGAGGACGTGCACCTGACTGATGATATTTTCTTAGAAGCGGACAGACTTGGTTTTCTTCTGGTGGCAGCCATCGTCGCCGGAGACCTTTTCCTTCTCCATACTGACCAGGCCGCTTCACACTATCAAGAACCTAAAGAATACTTCTAGTAATAATATACCAGATGCAAGAATTATAGTCATGCTAATAGTTCGACTGGTCTATTAAGTGCGATGCCCAGTAGTAATGTACTCACATCATACGTCTTTTACATATAAATAAGATACCTTTATAAACTTTATCTATTCTCTTCAAGAGCTTGTAGGTCGTTAAGAGTCTCTCTCTCTCTCTCTCTCTCTCTCTCTCTCTCTCTCTCTATCTCTCTCTCTCTCTCTCTCTCTCTCTCTCTCTCTCTCTCTCTCTCTCTCTCTCTCTCTCTCTCTCTCTCTCTCTCTCTCTCTCTCTCTCTCTCTCTCTCTCTCTCTCTCTCTCTCTCTTTTCAACATGTCTTCGACTCGAAGCTGAAGACTCTTAATTGTGGAATTAATCCTGTTGCAAAATTTCGACCATTTTTCCAAGTTTTTTTTATGCTTCATAAGGTGTGGGTTCCCAGCTGTCGCTGCATACTCAGGTAATGGTCTCACATATGTAGTATGTGTGGATTTAGAATCCTCTTATTTTAGATTTTTAAATGACGTTCTTTTGTTTGGTAACTTCCCATATGGTGCTAATTATGTTCTGTTCACATTAGCTTGTGGTGTTTAGTGTTTGGATAATTTCTACTCTCGGATGATCATATGTCGTGATTGTAGGTGTTGTGTGGTGGTGATATGTAGTAACGGTAGGTGTTGTGTGGTGGTGATGTGTAGTGACGGTAGGTGCTGTGTGGTGGTGATGTGTAGTCAGGATAGTTGTTGTGTGGTGGTGTTCTGTAGTGACGGTAGGTGTTGTGTGGTGATGTGTAGTGATGGTGGTGGGTGTTCTGTGGTGGTGGTGATGAAAATTTAAGTATTTATGGAAGATGGATACAGTTACGAGGCTGGTCGTTACAGTGTAGATGGTTACAGTGTTTCAGGTTGTGTGAAGTAAGTACGGTTACAATGATGAGGGTTGTCATTAGTTAAGACGATTACTGTGGTGAAGATAGTGCGATAGTGCGTAGTAACTATGGTTAGTGATGATAGTCATTTGTAGTGAAGATCGACACCACTGACGACTGTGTTGTAAAGTTACAGTGATGAAACTATTGTATAATAAAGATGATTACAATGAAGATATTGTGTGTACTGAAAATGATTATAGTGAAGTTTTTGTGTGTAGTTAAGATGGTTACAGTGAAGATAGTGTGTAGTGAAGATGGTTACAGTTAAAAATAGTGTGTACTGAAAATAGTGTGCAGTGATGATAGAGTGTAGTGAAGATGGTTACTATGAAGATAGTGTGTAGTTAAGAGTTACAGTATAGTGTGTGTAGTGATGATAGTGTGTAGTGAAGATGGTTACTGTGAAGATAGTTACAGTATAGTGTGTGTGTGTGTGTGTAGTGAAGATGGTTACAGTATTGTGTGGAGACGGTTACAGTATTGTGTATGTAGTGAAGATGGTTACAGTAATGTGTATGTAGTGAAGATGGTTACATTATAGTGTGTGTTGTGAAGATGGTTTCAGTATAGTGTGTGTAGTGAAGATGGTTACATTATAGTGTGTGTTGTGAAGATGGTTACAGTATAGTGTGTGTAGTGAAGATGGTTACATTATAGTGTGTGTGTTGTGAAGATGGTTACAGTATAGTGTGTGTAGTAAGGATGGTTACATTATAATGTGTATTGTGAAGATGGATACAGTGTAGTGAAGATGGTTACGTTATAGTGTGTGTTGTGAAGATGGTTACAGTATAGTGTGTGAACTGAAGATGGTTACATTATAGTTTGTGTTGTGAAGATGGTTACAGAACAGTGTGTGTTGTGAAGATGGTAACAGTATAGTGTGTGTGTTTGAAGATGGTAACAGTATAGTGTGTGTTGTAAAGATGGTTACATTATAGTGTGTGGAGTGAAGATGGTTATAGTATAGTGTGTGGAGTGAAGATGGTTACAGTATAGTGTGTGGAGTGAAGATGGTTACAGAATAGTGTGTGTAGTGAAGATGGTTGCAGTGAGGATATAATGTGTGTACTCACCTAGTTGTGCTTGAGGGGGTTCAGCTCTGCTCTTGCGGAGCAAGAGTTCTTTCCCTCTTTCCTAAACACCCAACTCTCGTATGCCCAGTCCTCGAGGACGTGCACCTGACTGATGATATTTTCTTAGAAGCGGACAGACTTGGTTTTCTTCTGGTGGCAGCCATCGTCGCCGGAGACCTTTTCCTTCTCCATACTGACCAGGCCGCTTCACACTATCAAGAACCTAAAGAATACTTCTAGTAATAATATACCAGATGCAAGAATTATAGTCATGCTAATAGTTCGACTGGTCTATTAAGTGCGATGCCCAGTAGTAATGTACTCACATCATACGTCTTTTACATATAAATAAGATACCTTTATAAACTTTATCTATTCTCTTCAAGAGCTTGTAGGTCGTTAAGAGTCTCTCTCTCTCTCTCTCTCTCTCTCTCTCTCTCTATCTCTCTCTCTCTCTCTCTCTCTCTCTCTCTCTCTCTCTCTCTCTCTCTCTCTCTCTCTCTCTCTCTCTCTCTCTCTCTCTCTCTCTCTCTCTCTCTCTCTCTCTCTCTCTCTCTCTCTCTCTCTCTCTCTCTCTCTCTCTCTCTCTCTCTCTCTCTCTCTCTTTCAACATGTCTTCGACTCGAAGCTGAAGACTCTTAATTGTGGAATTAATCCTGTTGCAAAATTTCGACCATTTTTCCAAGTTTTTTTTTATGCTTCATAAGGTGTGGGTTCCCAGCTGTCGCTGCATACTCAGGTAATGGTCTCACATATGTAGTATGTGTGGATTTAGAATCCTCTTATTTTAGATTTTTAAATGACGTTCTTTTGTTTGGTAACTTCCCATATGGTGCTAATTATGTTCTGTTCACATTAGCTTGTGGTGTTTAGTGTTTGGATAATTTCTACTCTCGGATGATCATATGTCGTGATTGTAGGTGTTGTGTGGTGGTGATATGTAGTAACGGTAGGTGTTGTGTGGTGGTGATGTGTAGTGACGGTAGGTGCTGTGTGGTGGTGATGTGTAGTCAGGATAGTTGTTGTGTGGTGGTGTTCTGTAGTGACGGTAGGTGTTGTGTGTGGTGATGTGTAGTGATGGTGGTGGGTGTTCTGTGGTGGTGGTGATGAAAATTTAAGTATTTATGGAAGATGGATACAGTTACGAGGCTGGTCGTTACAGTGTAGATGGTTACAGTGTTTCAGGTTGTGTGAAGTAAGTACGGTTACAATGATGAGGGTTGTCATTAGTTAAGACGATTACTGTGGTGAAGATAGTGCGATAGTGCGTAGTAACTATGGTTAGTGATGATAGTCATTTGTAGTGAAGATCGACACCACTGACGACTGTGTTGTAAAGTTACAGTGATGAAACTATTGTATAATAAAGATGATTACAATGAAGATATTGTGTGTACTGAAAATGATTATAGTGAAGTTTTTGTGTGTAGTTAAGATGGTTACAGTGAAGATAGTGTGTAGTGAAGATGGTTACAGTTAAAAATAGTGTGTACTGAAAATAGTGTGCAGTGATGATAGAGTGTAGTGAAGATGGTTACTATGAAGATAGTGTGTAGTTAAGAGTTACAGTATAGTGTGTGTAGTGATGATAGTGTGTAGTGAAGATGGTTACTGTGAAGATAGTTACAGTATAGTGTGTGTGTGTGTGTGTAGTGAAGATGGTTACAGTATTGTGTGGAGACGGTTACAGTATTGTGTATGTAGTGAAGATGGTTACAGTAATGTGTATGTAGTGAAGATGGTTACATTATAGTGTGTGTTGTGAAGATGGTTTCAGTATAGTGTGTGTAGTGAAGATGGTTACATTATAGTGTGTGTTGTGAAGATGGTTACAGTATAGTGTGTGTAGTGAAGATGGTTACATTATAGTGTGTGTGTTGTGAAGATGGTTACAGTATAGTGTGTGTAGTAAGGATGGTTACATTATAATGTGTATTGTGAAGATGGATACAGTGTAGTGAAGATGGTTACGTTATAGTGTGTGTTGTGAAGATGGTTACAGTATAGTGTGTGAACTGAAGATGGTTACATTATAGTTTGTGTTGTGAAGATGGTTACAGAACAGTGTGTGTTGTGAAGATGGTAACAGTATAGTGTGTGTGTTGTGAAGATGGTAACAGTATAGTGTGTGTTGTAAAGATGGTTACATTATAGTGTGTGGAGTGAAGATGGTTATAGTATAGTGTGTGGAGTGAAGATGGTTACAGTATAGTGTGTGGAGTGAAGATGGTTACAGAATAGTGTGTGTAGTGAAGATGGTTGCAGTGAGGATATAATGTGTGTACTCACCTAGTTGTGCTTGAGGGGGTTCAGCTCTGCTCTTGCGGAGCAAGAGTTCTTTCCCTCTTTCCTAAACACCCAACTCTCGTATGCCCAGTCCTCGAGGACGTGCACCTGACTGATGATATTTTCTTAGAAGCGGACAGACTTGGTTTTCTTCTGGTGGCAGCCATCGTCGCCGGAGACCTTTTCCTTCTCCATACTGACCAGGCCGCTTCACACTATCAAGAACCTAAAGAATACTTCTAGTAATAATATACCAGATGCAAGAATTATAGTCATGCTAATAGTTCGACTGGTCTATTAAGTGCGATGCCCAGTAGTAATGTACTCACATCATACGTCTTTTACATATAAATAAGATACCTTTATAAACTTTATCTATTCTCTTCAAGAGCTTGTAGGTCGTTAAGAGTCTCTCTCTCTCTCTCTCTCTCTCTCTCTCTCTCTCTATTCTCTCTCTCTCTCTCTCTCTCTCTCTCTCTCTCTCTCTCTCTCTCTCTCTCTCTCTCTCTCTCTCTCTCTCTCTCTCTCTCTCTCTCTCTCTCTCTCTCTCTCTCTTTTTCAACATGTCTTCGACTCGAAGCTGAAGACTCTTAATTGTGGAATTAATCCTGTTGCAAAATTTCGACCATTTTTCCAAGTTTTTTTTTATGCTTCATAAGGTGTGGGTTCCCAGCTGTCGCTGCATACTCAGGTAATGGTCTCACATATGTAGTATGTGTGGATTTAGAATCCTCTTATTTTAGATTTTTAAATGACGTTCTTTTGTTTGGTAACTTCCCATATGGTGCTAATTATGTTCTGTTCACATTAGCTTGTGGTGTTTAGTGTTTGGATAATTTCTACTCTCGGATGATCATATGTCGTGATTGTAGGTGTTGTGTGGTGGTGATATGTAGTAACGGTAGGTGTTGTGTGGTGGTGATGTGTAGTGACGGTAGGTGCTGTGTGGTGGTGATGTGTAGTCAGGATAGTTGTTGTGTGGTGGTGTTCTGTAGTGACGGTAGGTGTTTGTGGTGGTGATGTGTAGTGATGGTGGTGGGTGTTCTGTGGTGGTGGTGATGAAAATTTAAGTATTTATGGAAGATGGATACAGTTACGAGGCTGGTCGTTACAGTGTAGATGGTTACAGTGTTTCAGGTTGTGTGAAGTAAGTACGGTTACAATGATGAGGGTTGTCATTAGTTAAGACGATTACTGTGGTGAAGATAGTGCGATAGTGCGTAGTAACTATGGTTAGTGATGATAGTCATTTGTAGTGAAGATCGACACCACTGACGACTGTGTTGTAAAGTTACAGTGATGAAACTATTGTATAATAAAGATGATTACAATGAAGATATTGTGTGTACTGAAAATGATTATAGTGAAGTTTTTGTGTGTAGTTAAGATGGTTACAGTGAAGATAGTGTGTAGTGAAGATGGTTACAGTTAAAAATAGTGTGTACTGAAAATAGTGTGCAGTGATGATAGAGTGTAGTGAAGATGGTTACTATGAAGATAGTGTGTAGTTAAGAGTTACAGTATAGTGTGTGTAGTGATGATAGTGTGTAGTGAAGATGGTTACTGTGAAGATAGTTACAGTATAGTGTGTGTGTGTGTGTGTAGTGAAGATGGTTACAGTATTGTGTGGAGACGGTTACAGTATTGTGTATGTAGTGAAGATGGTTACAGTAATGTGTATGTAGTGAAGATGGTTACATTATAGTGTGTGTTGTGAAGATGGTTTCAGTATAGTGTGTGTAGTGAAGATGGTTACATTATAGTGTGTGTTGTGAAGATGGTTACAGTATAGTGTGTGTAGTGAAGATGGTTACATTATAGTGTGTGTGTTGTGAAGATGGTTACAGTATAGTGTGTGTAGTAAGGATGGTTACATTATAATGTGTATTGTGAAGATGGATACAGTGTAGTGAAGATGGTTACGTTATAGTGTGTGTTGTGAAGATGGTTACAGTATAGTGTGTGAACTGAAGATGGTTACATTATAGTTTGTGTTGTGAAGATGGTTACAGAACAGTGTGTGTTGTGAAGATGGTAACAGTATAGTGTGTGTGTTGTGAAGATGGTAACAGTATAGTGTGTGTTGTAAAGATGGTTACATTATAGTGTGTGGAGTGAAGATGGTTATAGTATAGTGTGTGGAGTGAAGATGGTTACAGTATAGTGTGTGGAGTGAAGATGGTTACAGAATAGTGTGTGTAGTGAAGATGGTTGCAGTGAGGATATAATGTGTGTACTCACCTAGTTGTGCTTGAGGGGGTTCAGCTCTGCTCTTGCGGAGCAAGAGTTCTTTCCCTCTTTCCTAAACACCCAACTCTCGTATGCCCAGTCCTCGAGGACGTGCACCTGACTGATGATATTTTCTTAGAAGCGGACAGACTTGGTTTTCTTCTGGTGGCAGCCATCGTCGCCGGAGACCTTTTCCTTCTCCATACTGACCAGGCCGCTTCACACTATCAAGAACCTAAAGAATACTTCTAGTAATAATATACCAGATGCAAGAATTATAGTCATGCTAATAGTTCGACTGGTCTATTAAGTGCGATGCCCAGTAGTAATGTACTCACATCATACGTCTTTTACATATAAATAAGATACCTTTATAAACTTTATCTATTCTCTTCAAGAGCTTGTAGGTCGTTAAGAGTCTCTCTCTCTCTCTCTCCTCTCTCTCTCTCTCTCTCTCCTCTCTCTCTCTATCTTCTCTCTCTCTCTCTCCTCTCTCTCTCTCTCTCTCTCTCTCTCTCTCTCTCTCTCTCTCTCTCTCTCTCTCTCTCTCTCTCTCTCTCTCTCTCTCTCTCTCTCTCTCTCTCTCTCTCTTTTTCAACATGTCTTCGACTCGAAGCTGAAGACTCTTAATTGTGGAATTAATCCTGTTGCAAAATTTCGACCATTTTTCCAAGTTTTTTTTTATGCTTCATAAGGTGTGGGTTCCCAGCTGTCGCTGCATACTCAGGTAATGGTCTCACATATGTAGTATGTGTGGATTTAGAATCCTCTTATTTTAGATTTTTAAATGACGTTCTTTTGTTTGGTAACTTCCCATATGGTGCTAATTATGTTCTGTTCACATTAGCTTGTGGTGTTTAGTGTTTGGATAATTTCTACTCTCGGATGATCATATGTCGTGATTGTAGTGTTGTGTGGTGGTGATATGTAGTAACGGTAGGTGTTGTGTGGTGGTGATGTGTAGTGACGGTAGGTGCTGTGTGGTGGTGATGTGTAGTCAGGATAGTTGTTGTGTGGTGGTGTTCTGTAGTGACGGTAGGTGTTGTGTAGTGGTGATGTGTAGTGATGGTGGTGGGTGTTCTGTGGTGGTGGTGATGAAAATTTAAGTATTTATGGAAGATGGATACAGTTACGAGGCTGGTCGTTACAGTGTAGATGGTTTACAGTGTTTCAGGTTGTGTGAAGTAAGTACGGTTACAATGATGAGGGTTGTCATTAGTTAAGATTACTGTGGTGAAGATAGTGCGATAGTGCGTAGTAACTATGGTTAGTGATGATAGTCATTTGTAGTGAAGATCGACACCACTGACGACTGTGTTGTAAAGTTACAGTGATGAAACTATTGTATAATAAAGATGATTACAATGAAGATATTGTGTGTACTGAAAATGATTATAGTGAAGTTTTTGTGTGTAGTTAAGATGGTTACAGTGAAGATAGTGTGTAGTGAAGATGGTTACAGTTAAAAATAGTGTGTACTGAAAATAGTGTGCAGTGATGATAGAGTGTAGTGAAGATGGTTACTATGAAGATAGTGTGTAGTTAAGAGTTACAGTATAGTGTGTGTAGTGATGATAGTGTGTAGTGAAGATGGTTACTGTGAAGATAGTTACAGTATAGTGTGTGTGTGTGTGTGTAGTGAAGATGGTTACAGTATTGTGTGGAGACGGTTACAGTATTGTGTATGTAGTGAAGATGGTTACAGTAATGTGTATGTAGTGAAGATGGTTACATTATAGTGTGTGTTGTGAAGATGGTTTCAGTATAGTGTGTGTAGTGAAGATGGTTACATTATAGTGTGTGTTGTGAAGATGGTTCAGTATAGTGTGTGTAGTGAAGATGGTTACATTATAGTGTGTGTGTTGTGAAGATGGTTACAGTATAGTGTGTGTAGTAAGGATGGTTACATTATAATGTGTATTGTGAAGATGGATACAGTGTAGTGAAGATGGTTACGTTATAGTGTGTGTTGTGAAGATGGTTACAGTATAGTGTGTGAACTGAAGATGGTTACATTATAGTTTGTGTTGTGAAGATGGTTACAGAACAGTGTGTGTTGTGAAGATGGTAACAGTATAGTGTGTGTGTTGTGAAGATGGTAACAGTATAGTGTGTGTTGTAAAGATGGTTACATTATAGTGTGTGGAGTGAAGATGGTTATAGTATAGTGTGTGGAGTGAAGATGGTTACAGTATAGTGTGTGGAGTGAAGATGGTTACAGAATAGTGTGTGTAGTGAAGATGGTTGCAGTGAGGATATAATGTGTGTACTCACCTAGTTGTGCTTGAGGGGTTCAGCTCTGCTCTTGCGGAGCAAGAGTTCTTTCCCTCTTTCCTAAACACCCAACTCTCGTATGCCCAGTCCTCGAGGACGTGCACCTGACTGATGATATTTTCTTAGAAGCGGACAGACTTGGTTTTCTTCTGGTGGCAGCCATCGTCGCCGGAGACCTTTTCCTTCTCCATACTGACCAGGCCGCTTCACACTATCAAGAACCTAAAGAATACTTCTAGTAATATACCAGATGCAAGAATTATAGTCATGCTAATAGTTCGACTGGTCTATTAAGTGCGATGCCCAGTAGTAATGTACTCACATCATACGTCTTTTACATATAAATAAGATACCTTTATAACTTTATCTATTCTCTTCAAGAGCTTGTAGGTCGTTAAGAGTCTCTCTCTCTCTCTCTCTCTCTCTCTCTCTCTATCTCTCTCTTCTCTCTCTCTCTCTCCTCTCTCTCTCTCTCTCTCTCTCTCTCTCTCCCTCCTCTCTCTCTCTCTCCTCTCTCTCTCTCCTCTCTCTCTCTCTCTCTCTCTCTCTCTCTCTCTCTCTCTCTCTTTTTCAACATGTCTTCGACTCGAAGCTGAACACTCTTAATTGTGGAATTAATCCTGTTGCAAAATTTCGACCATTTTTCCAAGTTTTTTTTTTATGCTTCATAAGGTGTGGTTCCCAGCTGTCGCTGCATACTCAGGTAATGGTCTCACATATGTAGTATGTGTGGATTTAGAATCCTCTTATTTTAGATTTTTAAATGACGTTCTTTTGTTTGGTAACTTCCCATATGGTGCTAATTATGTTCTGTTCACATTAGCTTGTGGTGTTTTGTTTGGATAATTTCTACTCTCGGATGATCATATGTCGTGATTGTAGGTGTTGTGTGGTGGTGATATGTAGTAACGGTAGGTGTTGTGTGGTGGTGATGTGTAGTGACGGTAGGTGCTGTGTGGTGGTGATGTGTAGTCAGGATAGTTGTTGTGTGGTGGTGTTCTGTAGTGACGGTAGTGTTGTGTGGTGGTGATGTGTAGTGATGGTGGTGGGTGTTCTGTGGTGGTGGTGATGAAAATTTAAGTATTTATGGAAGATGGATACAGTTACGAGGCTGGTCGTTACAGTGTAGATGGTTACAGTGTTTCAGGTTGTGTGAAGTAAGTACGGTTACAATGAGGTTGTCATTAGTTAAGACGATTACTGTGGTGAAGATAGTGCGATAGTGCGTAGTAACTATGGTTAGTGATGATAGTCATTTGTAGTGAAGATCGACACCACTGACGACTGTGTTGTAAAGTTACAGTGATGAAACTATTGTATAATAAAGATGATTACAATGAAGATATTGTGTGTACTGAAAATGATTATAGTGAAGTTTTTGTGTGTAGTTAAGATGGTTACAGTGAAGATAGTGTGTAGTGAAGATGGTTACAGTTAAAAATAGTGTGTACTGAAAATAGTGTGCAGTGATGATAGAGTGTAGTGAAGATGGTTACTATGAAGATAGTGTGTAGTTAAGAGTTACAGTATAGTGTGTGTAGTGATGATAGTGTGTAGTGAAGATGGTTACTGTGAAGATAGTTACAGTATAGTGTGTGTGTGTGTGTGTAGTGAAGATGGTTACAGTATTGTGTGGAGACGGTTATAGTATTGTGTATGTAGTGAAGATGGTTACAGTAATGTGTATAGTGAAGATGGTTACATTATAGTGTGTGTTGTGAAGATGGTTTCAGTATTGTGTGTAGTGAAGATGGTTACATTATAGTGTGTGTTGTGAAGATGGTTACAGTATAGTGTGTGTAGTGAAGATGGTTACATTATAGTGTGTGTGTTGTGAAGATGGTTACAGTATAGTGTGTGTAGTAAGGATGGTTACATTATAATGTGTATTGTGAAGATGGATACAGTGTAGTGAAGATGGTTACGTTATAGTGTGTGTTGTGAAGATGGTTACAGTATAGTGTGTGAATTGAAGATTGTTACATTATAGTTTGTGTTGTGAAGATAGTTACAGAACAGTGTGTGTTGTGAAGATGGTAACAGTATAGTGTGTGTTGTGAAGATGGTAACAGTATAGTGTGTGTTGTAAAGATGGTTACATTATAGTGTGTGGAGTGAAGATGGTTATAGTATAGTGTGTGGAGTGAAGATGGTTACAGTATAGTGTGTGGAGTGAAGATGGTTACAGAATAGTGTGTGTAGTGAAGATGGTTGCAGTGAGGATATAATGTGTGTACTCACCTAGTTGTGCTTGAGGGGGTTCAGCTCTGCTCTTGCGGAGCAAGAGTTCTTTCCCTCTTTCCTAAACACCCAACTCTCGTATGCCCAGTCCTCGAGGACGTGCATCTGACTGATGATATTTTCTTAGAAGCGGACAGACTTGGTTTTCTTCTGGTGGCAGCCATCGTCGCCGGAGACCTTTTCCTTCTCCATACTGACCAGGCCGCTTCACACTATCAAGAACCTAAAGAATACTTCTAGTAATAATATACCAGATGCAAGAATTATAGTCATGCTATATAGTTCGACTGGTCTATTAAGTGCGATGCCCAGTAGTAATGTACTCACATCATACGTCTCTTCTCTATAATAAGATCTTCTATCTTTTCTATTCTCTCAAGAGCTTGTAGGTAGTTAAGAGTCTCTCTCTCTCTCTCTCTCTCTCTCTCTCTCTCTCTCTTCTCTCTCTCTCTCTCTCTCTCTCTCTCTCCTCTCTCTCTCTCTCTCTCTCTCTCCTCTCTCTCTCTCTCCTCTCTCTCTCCTCCTCCTCTCTCTCTCTCTCTCTCCTCTCTCTCTCTCTCTCTCTCTCTCTCTCTCTCTCTCTCTCTCTCTCTCTCTCTCTCTCTCTCTCTCTCTCTTTTTCAACAAGTCTTTGACTCGAAGCTGAAGACTCTTAATTGTGGAATTAATCCTGTGGCAAAATTTCGACCATTTTTCCAAGTTTTTTTTATTCTTCAAAGGTGTGGGTTCCCAGCTGTCGCTGCATACTCAGGTAATGGTCTCACATATGTAGTATGTGTGGATTTAGAATCCTCTTATTTTAGATTTTTAAATGACGTTCTTTTGTTTGGTAACTTCTCATATGGTGCTAATGATGTCCTGTTCACATTAGCTTGTGGTGTTCAGTGTTTGGATAATTTCTACTCTCGGATGATCATATGTCGTGATTGTAGGTGTTGTGTGGTGGTGATGTGTAGTAACGGTAGGTGTTGTGTGGTGGATGTGTGTATGACGGTAGGTGCTGTGTGGTGGTGATGTGTAGTGAAGGTGGGTGTTGTTTGGTGGTGATGTGTAGTGATGGTAGGTATTGTGTGGTGGTAATGTGTAGTGATGATAGGTGTTGTGTGGTGGTGATGTGTAGTGACGGTAGGTGTTGTGTGGTGGTGATGTGTAGTCCAGGATAGTTGTTGTGTGGTGGTGTTCTGTAGTGACGGTAGGTGTTGTGTGGTGGTGATGTGTAGTGATGGTGGTGGGTGTTCTGTGGTGGTGGTGATGAAAATTTAAGTATTTATGGAAGATGGCTACAGTTTACGAGGCTGGTCGTTACAGTATAGATGGTTACAGTGTTTCAGGTTGTGTGAAGTAAGTACGGTTACAATGATGAGGGTTGTCATTAGTTAAGACGATTACTGTGGTGAAGATAGTGCGATAGTGCGTAGTATGTTGTAAAGTTACAGTGATGAAACTATGGTATAATAAAGATGATTACAATGAAGATATTGTGTGTACTGAAAATGATTATTGTGAAGTTTGTGTGTAGTTAAGATGGTTACAGTGAAGATAGTGTGTAGTGAAGATGGTTACAGTAAAAAATAGTGTGTAATGAAAATAGTGTGCAGTGATGATAGAGTGTAGTGAAGATGGTTACTATGAAGATAGTGTGTAGTGAAGAGTTACAGTATAGTGTGTGTAGTGATGATAGTGTGTAGTGAAGATGGTTACTGTGAAGATAGTTACAGTATAGTGTGTGTGTGTGTGTGTAGTGAAGATGGTTACAGTATTGTGTGAAGACGGTTACAGTATTGTGTATGTAGTGAAGATGGTTACATTATAGTGTGTGTTCTGAAGATGGTTACAGTATAGTGTGTGTAGTGAAGATGGTTACATTATAGTGTGTGTGTTGTGAAGATGGTTACAGTATAGTGTGTGTAGTAAGGATGGTTACATTATAATGTGTATTGTGAAGATGGATACAGTGTAGTGAAGATGGTTACGTTATAGTGTGTGTTGTGAAGATGGTTACAGTATAGTGTGTGAATTGAAGATTGTTACATTATAGTTTGTGTTGTGAAGATAGTTACAGAACAGTGTGTGTTGTGAAGATGGTAACAGTATAGTGTGTGTTGTGAAGATGGTAACAGTATAGTGTGTGTTGTAAAGATGGTTACATTATAGTGTGTGGAGTGAAGATGGTTATAGTATAGTGTGTGGAGTGAAGATGGTTACAGTATAGTGTGTGGAGTGAAGATGGTTACAGAATAGTGTGTGTAGTGAAGATGGTTGCAGTGAGGATATAATGTGTGTACTCACCTAGTTGTGCTTGAGGGGGTTCAGCTCTGCTCTTGCGGAGCAAGAGTTCTTTCCCTCTTTCCTAAACACCCAACTCTCGTATGCCCAGTCCTCGAGGACGTGCATCTGACTGATGATATTTTCTTAGAAGCGGACAGACTTGGTTTTCTTCTGGTGGCAGCCATCGTCGCCGAGACCTTTTCCTTCTCCATACTGACAGGCCGCTTCACACTATCAAGAACCTAAAGAATACTTCTAGTAATAATATACCAGATGCAAGAATTATTGTCATGCTAATAGTTCGACTGGTCTATTAAGTGCGATGCCCAGTAGTAATGTACTCACATCATACTCTTTCTCTATAAATAAGATACCTTTATCTTTATCTTCTCTTCAAGAGCTTGTAGTAGTTAAGAGTCTCTCTCTCTCTCTCTCTCTCTCTCCTCTCTCTCTCTCTCTCTCTTCTCTCTCTCTCTCTCTCTCTCTCTCTCTCTCTCTCTCTCTCTCTCTCTCTCTCTCTCTCTCTCCTCCTCTCTCTCTCCTCTCTCTCCTCTCTCCTCTCTCTCTCTTCCTCTCTCTCTCTCTCTCTCTCTCTCTCTCTCTCTCTTTTTCAACAAGTCTTTGACTCGAAGCTGAAGACTCTTAATTGTGGAATTAATCCTGTGGCAAAATTTCGACCATTTTTCCAAGTTTTTTTTATTCTTCAAAAGGTGTGGGTTCCCAGCTGTCGCTGCATACTCAGGTAATGGTCTCACATATGTAGTATGTGTGGATTTAGAATCCTCTTATTTTAGATTTTTAAATGACGTTCTTTTGTTTGGTAACTTCCATATGGTGCTAATGATGTCCTGTTCACATTAGCTTGTGGTGTTCAGTGTTTGGATAATTTCTACTCTCGGATGATCATATGTCGTGATTGTAGGTGTTGTGGTGGTGATGTGTAGTAACGGTAGGTGTTTGTGGTGGATGTGTGTATGACGGTAGGTGCTGTGTGGTGGTGATGTGTAGTGAAGGTGGGTGTTGTTTGGTGGTGATGTGTAGTGATGGTAGGTATTGTGTGGTGGTAATGTGTAGTGATGATAGGTGTTGTGTGGTGGTGATGTGTAGTGACGGTAGGTGTTGTGTGGTGGTGATGTGTAGTCAGGATAGTTGTTGTGTGGTGGTGTTCTGTAGTGACGGTAGGTGTTGTGTGGTGGTGATGTGTAGTGATGGTGGTGGGTGTTCTGTGGTGGTGGTGATGAAATTTAAGTATTTATGGAAGATGGCTACAGTTACGAGGCTGGTCGTTACAGTATAGATGGTTACAGTGTTTCAGGTTGTGTGAAGTAAGTACGGTTACAATGATGAGGGTTGTCATTAGTTAAGACGATTACTGTGGTGAAGATAGTGCGATAGTGCGTAGTATGTTGTAAAGTTACAGTGATGAAACTATGGTATAATAAAGATGATTACATGAATATTGTGTGTACTGAAAATGATTATTGTGAAGTTTTTGTGTGTAGTTAAGATGGTTACAGTGAAGATAGTGTGTAGTGAAGATGGTTACAGTAAAAAAGTGTGTAATGAAAATAGTGTGCAGTGATGATAGAGTGTAGTGAAGATGGTTACTATGAAGATAGTGTGTAGTGAAGAGTTACAGTATAGTGTGTGTAGTGATGATAGTGTGTAGTGAAGATGGTTACTGTGAAATAGTTACAGTATAGTGTGTGTGTGTGTGTGTGTAGTGAAGATGGTTACAGTATTGTGTGAAGACGGTTACAGTATTGTGTATGTAGTGAAGATGGTTACATTATAGTGTGTGTTCTGAAGATGGTTACAGTATAGTGTGTGTAGTGAAGATGGTTACATTATAGTGTGTGTGTTGTGAAGATGGTTACAGTATAGTGTGTGTAGTAAGGATGGTTACATTATAATGTGTATTGTGAAGATGGATACAGTGTAGTGAAGATGGTTACGTTATAGTGTGTGTTGTGAAGATGGTTACAGTATAGTGTGTGAATTGAAGATTTTACATTATAGTTTGTGTTGTGAAGATAGTTACAGAACATGTGTGTTGTGAAGATGGTAACAGTATAGTGTGTGTTGTGAAGATGGTAACAGTATAGTGTGTGTTGTAAAGATGGTTACT
>NW_027189756.1:82500-97879 GCF_040958095.1 Procambarus clarkii | reverse complement strand
TATAAAGTATACAGGTGTGCTGCACCTCACTTTACGGGCTCACCATAGCCCGTGCTACATGGACACTTCGTTCTGAGTAGCTAACTCTGAAACAACAACTGGACCTCATTGTCAGTCAAGAGGCATTGCAACCCATTGCAACAGATTTGCAAATGGGGGTCGAAGTTTTCTCGTTCTAAATGTATATAAAATAATTATTTTAAATGTATATCCAATAATTACTTTTTTCTCATCCGTATCGTTCTGTCGATCATTTGTCGTTCAGGTGCTTTTTTGGGCAATAATTTATTTTTTGACTTGACTGACCTCTTACAAAAGGAGTTTTTGGTGGTGGTTGGAGTGACCGGCTTGTGTAGTGTGAGGTGAAGAACCCTTTGTGGCTGCTCTTTCATGTCATGTCTGGCTCGTCTCACGTCAAAATAATGACCCATTTTTAATTAGACTAATTTTGATAATTACGTATGGGTTTTGTTGTGTATTTTTGTGTGGGTGGAGGTAGGGGGGGGGGGAGTCTCACACGCACGCGCGCGCGCGCGCACACACACACACACACACACACACACACACACACGCACGCACGCACGCACGCACGCGCGCGCGCGCACACACACACACACACACACACACACACACACACACACACACACATACACACACACATACACACACACACACACACACACACACACACACACACACACACACACACACACACACTCACACACTCACACACACACACACACACACACACACACACACACACACACACACACTGGTTCACTAGTGGAGTGGGAGGGGTAATCAGGCAACTTCGAAGTGAAAAAGTGTGTACAAGTGAATGAAAAAACCTTGAGTTTTGGCCAGAGCCATAAGGTAGTGAAGAAAAACAGTTTAAATAGCGTAATTCAAAATAGTTGAGGAAGTATTGTGGCAGTGTGTAGTGTGGAGCAGACCTCACCGACCTCTGACCGCGTGACCTCACCCCGGCAGCAACCCTCCTACCATCACGTGGGACGACGCTTGGAGATTCACTCACCTATTGTGTTAGCAGGACGGTAAGATACTTGGAACCCCTGTGGGTAAGGTTGCATTATAGCAATGACTAGGTCAGGAAGGGTGTCTAGGTCCAGCAGTATTATGATTGAGGAAGAAGATAGGTTTGTGGAGAAGATGATTGGGAAATTTGTAGAGAAGAGCGATGTTTGGATAGATGATCTAATCCAGGGGATTAAAAGTGAAGTCTTTAATAAGATACAGGACGAAGTTCAAAGACTCAAACAAGAGTTTATGGATTATATTCAAGAGGAAATCAGGAAGAGCAGGGTAGAATGGCAAGGAGAAATATCTAGGCTTACTAATGAATTTGGCAGGAATAAGGGAAGCTTGGCAGGGGAAGGGGTAGTAGTAGTAGGTGGAGTAGCGGGTGTGGGAGGGGTGGGGGTCAGCCAGGGAGAGGGCCACCAGCATGACCATGAACTGAGAAAGAGGACAATCATAATCCATGGATTACTTGAAGCCAGGGCACCATCGAGGCAGGAAAGGATGGAGATTGAGGATTTGGAACTACAGGGGATCTTGAGAGACATGAGAGCCCAGATGGCAGGGAATGAGGTGCAAGTCCACCGACGCATTGGACCATACAACTGTAACAGGAAACGACCTGTCCTGGTACAGTTCACTAACGAAGAGGCAGTGGATTACATACTGCATCACAAACACCTACTCAGAGGTAGCGAAAATTACTACAACGTATTTATTGACAAATTCATGACGAAGGAGGAACAGATTGCCCACAGAGCAAGCAAACAACAGTACGACTCTTCCCATTTGAGCGCAGCTACACACCCCAGTGCTAATCCACCCCATGCTAACCAGCTCACACGTGCTTCTCAGGTCACCCCTTCCCCAAATCAGCCACCCCTGCTTATCTCCCCAGCACATCCGTTGACCCCTCTGACCCCACTGGAGTCAAATTCATCCCACATTCCAAGGACCCCCTCATCACCTCAACCCCCAAAACCCGTCCAGCCTTCATCCCCTCAACCCCCAAAACCCACCCAGCTCTCATCCCCTCAACCCCAAAACCCATCCAGACCTCATCCCCTCAACCCCAAGAACCCACCCAGACCTCATCCCCTCAACACCCAAAGCCTACCCAGTCCTCACCCCTCCTCATCCCCTCTCCTTCCATGTGACCCCCCACCCTTGCGAGGGAGGTGAGAGGTCCCCCCCACCCCCTCTATCCTTCCCCCTCCCAACCTCTCAACCTCTATCTGTCTCCCAACCTTACGCTATCTCCCAACCCCTCTATGCCCTCCCTAATCTTCAGACCCAGTATGCCCTTCCTACTCCAGACATACCTACCCAGGCCCTACCCCAGACCCTCCTACCTACCTTCCTAGAAGCCCAGCCCCCAGTAGCCCCCCCAAGCACCCCTCCTGAACTCTTTCACCCCCCATACACCCCCCGGACCCCCCCAGACACCCCCCGGATCCCCCCGGACATCCCCCGGACCCTCCCCGCCCCCAGGCATCCCCCAGACACCCCCCAGATCCCCCAGATCCCCTCTGCCCCCAGTCACCCCCCAGACATCCCCCAGATCCCCCCAGACCCCCAGAGAAAGGGAGAACTCTGGTACAAGAGTTTCCATGAAGAATCTCAAGGTTTGGTACACCAATGCTGATGGGGTATCTAATAAAGCAGAAGAGATAAAAGAAAGAGTGAGTGAAGCAGATCCTGACATAGTTGCAATTGTGGAAACTAAAATTAATGACATGATCTCAGGTGCAATCTTTCCTGAAGGGTACCAGGTGATACGAAAAGAGAGGACACAGAGACAGGGAGGGGGAGTAGCACTCCTAATAAAGCGGAAATGGAAGTTTGAAGACCTGGGAAATCGAGTTACCAATGAGTGCACAAGCTTCATACATGGAACTCTGACAGTAGATGGGAGGAAGATTGTGATCTTGGTAATCTACAATCCCCCACCAAACAGTAGAAGACCCAGGCAGGAGTATGATGACAACAACAAAGCATGTATAGATGAACTGCAGAAGGCAGCAACACTAGCCCACAGAATGAGAGCGAAGCTGCTGATCATGGGGGACCTAAATCATGGAGAGATAAATTGGGAATCAAGGAATCCCCATGGAGGGGACGAAACGTGGGGAGCAAAATTAGTAGATGTTATTGACAGGAATTTCCTAACACAACATGTGAAGGAAGACACAAGGGAAAGAGGAGGAGATGCACCGAGCCTATTAGACCTGATTTTCACCCAGAACGTAGAAGATATCGAGAATTTAGAGCATGAAATACCTCTAGGGGCCAGTGACCATTGTGTCCTAGTCTTTGACTACATGATGGAATTCAAACTTATGACCATGGGACAAGAGATCTGGGAAAGGAGAGCTGACTACAGGAAAGGGGACTATATGAGGATAAGGGACTATCTGGGTGAAGTGCAGTGGGAGGAAGAAATTAGAGGAAAAACAGTCCAAGATATGATGGACCTAGTCATACAGAAATGCCAGGAGGCCGAAGAGAGATTTATACCAACGGTAAAGGGAAAAAATAAGAAGGAATATAATAACCCATGGTTTAATAGACAGTGTCAGGAAGCAAAAATGGCCAGCAGACGGGAGTGGAGGAAGTACAGAAGACGAAGAACAGAGGACAACAGAAGCAGATACAACAGAGCTAGGAACGATTACATTAACATAAGACGAACATCGGAAAGGGACTATGAGAACGATATTGCAATCAAAGCGAAAAAACAACCTAAGTTACTACACAGTCATATAAGAAGAAAAATGTCGGTGAACGACCAAGTGACAAGACTAAGGAAGACAGAGGGGGCATATACTGAAAGTGACAAGGAAATCTGCGAGGCACTGAATGCCAGTTTCCATGGAGTGTTCACTACCGAGCCGGAGCAGCTCCCATTGTTGGAAGGGGTTACCCTAGATGAAAGACTATCAGATATAGAGGTGACAGCAGAGGAGGTAATGAAACAGTTGACAACTCTAGATGCAACTAAAGCAGTTGGACCAGACAAAGTATCACCGTGGATACTAAAAGAAGCAGCACAGGCCCTCAGCGTGCCTCTGACAATGATCTTTAATGAGTCACTTATGTCAGGAGAATTGCCCAGTTGCTGGAAGAAGGCAAATGTCGTGCCGATCTTCAAGAAAGGAGATAGGGAGGAGGCACTTAACTACAGACCTGTATCACTGACAAGCATCCCCTGTAAAATACTGGAAAGAATAATTAGGCTACGACTGGTTGCACACCTGGAGAACATTAGGTTTGTGAACAAACATCAACATGGGTTCTGGACAGGGAAATCGTGCCTAACAAACCTTCTGGAATTCTATGATAAAATAACGAGGATAAGACAGGACAGAGATGGTTGGGCAGACTGCATATTTCTGGACTGCCAAAAAGCCTTTGATACAGTACCGCACATGAGACTGCTGTTCAAGCTCGAGAGGCAGGCGGGGGTGGGGGGAAAGGTCCTAGAATGGATAAGGAACTACCTAACAGGAAGGAGCCAAAGAGTTACGGTAAGGGGCGAGAAGTCGGACTGGCGAACAGTAACAAGTGGAGTACCACAAGGATCGGTGCTGGGACCAATTCTATTTCTTGTATATGTTAACGACATGTTTACAGGCGTAGAGTCCTACATGTCGATGTTTGCGGATGATGCAAAGTTGATGAGAAGAGTTGTGACAGATGAGGATTGCAGGATCCTCCAAGAGGACCTGAACAGATTGCAGAGATGGTCAGAGAAATGGCTACTAGAATTCAACACGAGCAAATGTAAAGTTATGGAAATGGGACTAGGAGATAGGAGACCAAAGGGACAGTACACAATGAAGGGGAACAGCCTACCTGTAACGACGCGTGAAAGAGACCTGGGGGTGGACGTAACACCTAATCTATCTCCTGAGGCACATATTAATAGGATAACGACAGCAGCGTACTCTACACTGGCAAAAGTTAGAACATCATTCAGAAACCTAAGTAAGGAGGCATTTAGGGCGCTTTACACTGCCTACGTAAGGCCAGTCTTAGAGTATGCCGCCTCATCATGGAGTCCCCATCTGAAGAAGCATATAATGAAACTAGAAAAGGTTCAGAGGTTTGCAACGAGACTCGTCCCAGAGCTACGAGGGATGGGGTATGAAGAGCGCCTGAGGGAACTGTGCCTTACGACACTAGAAAGAAGAAGGGAGAGGGGGGACATGATAGGAACGTATAAGATACTCAGAGGAATTGACAGAGTGGACATAGACGAAATGTTCACACGGAATAGTAACAGAACGAGAGGACATGGATGGAAGCTTGAAACTCAGATGAGTCACAGAGATGTTAGGAAGTTTTCTTTTAGCGTGAGAGTAGTGGGGAAATGGAATGCACTTCAGGAACAGGTTGTGGAAGCAAATACTATTCATAATTTTAAAACCAGGTATGATAGGGAAATGGGACAGGAGTCATTGCTGTAAACAACCGATGCTCGAAAGGCGGGATCCAAGAGTCAATGCTCGATCCTGCAGACACAACTAGGTGAGTACAACTAGGTGAGTACACACACACACACACACACACACACACACACACACACACACACACACACACACACACACACACACACACACACTCACACACTCACACACACACTCACACACTCACACACTCACACACACACACACACACACACACACACACACACACACACTCACACACACACACACACACACACACACACACACACACACACACACACATACACTCACACACACACACACACATACACACACACACACACACACACACACACACACACACACACACACACACACATACACACACACACACACACTCACACACACACACACACACACACACACACACACACACACACTCACACACACACACACACACACACACACACACACACACACACACACACTCACACACACACACACACACACACACACACACACACACACACTCACACACACACTCACACACTCACACACACACACACACACACACACATACACACACACACACACACACACACACACATACACACACACACACACACACACACACACACACACACACACACACACACACATACACACACACACACGCACACACACACACACACACACACACACACTTCACCAGTTGATTGACAATTGAGAGGCGGGAGCAAAGAACCAAACCTCAACCCCCACAAACACAAATAGGTGTGTATACACCCATGCGCTTGGGGACCGTAGTCCTAATGGCCCGGGTTCGATTCCCCGGCTGAGTCGGAAACAAATGGGCAGAGTTTCTTTTACCCTGATGCATCTGTTCACCTAGCAGTAAATAGGTACCTGGGAGTTAGACAGCTGCTACGGGCTACTTCCTGGGGGATGTGGTCGAGGACCGGGCCGCGGGGACGCTAATCCCCGAAATCATCTCAAGATAACCTCAAGATAAGCCCCAAGAGATTAGAAGAAAATGAAGATCTTGGTAGTGAGTTTCACACTATTAAAGGAAGTATTCTTTCCAAGTTTCAGACAAGGAACTCGGCAATCATACTATAGAATTGATCCTATGAAGTATGATCATAGGAAGGAAGTAAGGAAGAAGTAGAAGGAAGAAGGAAGTATTGTTCAGTAAGTCAAGACAATTATCACCTTAACGGACAAGGTAAAGATCCAGAAGGAACAAATCAAGGAACTAGTGAATGAAAGTGATGTATGGAAAGTGACGAGTGATGAATTAGACAAAGTTATCAAGAATATGAATAATAACAAGAATAATAATATGAATAATAACAATAATAACTCATGGGTGAACCACTCCCAGGAACCCTGAGGACTAACAGAGAGTTAAGTAAAGATATGCAAAGATAAACCTCATTGGCAACTCACATTTTCTTATCTTGAGATTATCTTGAAATGATTTCGGGGCTTTTTTAGTGTCCCCGCGGCCCGGTCCTCGACCAGGCCTCCACCCCCAGGAAGCAGCCCGTGACAGCTGACTAACTCCCAGGTACCTATTTACTGCTAGGTAACAGGGGCATTCAAGGTGAAAGAAACTTTGCCCATTTGTTTCTGCCTCGTGCGGGAATCGAACCCGCGCCACAGAATTACGAGTCCTGCGTGCTATCCACCAGGCTACGAGGCCCCTATCCCATAGAGGAGGTCAATAAAGAACTGGTAAAATACAAAGAGGAAAGTAAAGACAAGTATTCACAAATTGTAAAAGAGAAAGAGATGATCAAGGAAATGTGGTCGGAAGTCAAAACCAGAAATGACCAACTTGAAGCAGAAGTTAGGCAAGCAATTAGGAATGAACTGGTAACCAACAGTAAACTTGTATGAAACACTGCAGATAGAACTAAGTCCATAATAATTTGTGGGTGTTTAAAAAAGGAAATATCGTCTAGGGTGGACAGAAGCAGCAGAAGAGATGAAAAGCATAGAGAAAATAGTAGGTTTAGAAGAAGGCCTCAAATTCAAAGGAAAATGTCAGTGATTTAGGAGGATAGGAAAATATGAGAGACAAGAACCGCCCCTTAAGAGTGACATTTAAAAGACATTTAACAAACGACGGAAGTGCTTAGAAATGCCAGGGAATTACAGAATGATGACGATGGCAAACTTTGGTCAATAAGACAAGACCTCTCAAAGAAAGACAGAGAAAAGCTGAAAACAAACCTCGATGAAGCGAAACGTCTAAATGGGAATAAAAATAAACAAGAAAGATTTTTTTTTCTACAAAGTGTTAGGGGCTGGAAAGCTAGTGAAATAGTACATAAAAACAAAGCAATAAAAGCATTAGAGGAAGGGGAAGTAGAGGACAAAGGGAAAGGGAACATGTTCCTGACAATTGTATACCAACACAGATGGAGTGAGATAAAAAATACTGGAACTAAAAGATATTCAGCTGAAGGTCCCAGATATTGTCACATTATCAGAGACGAAACTTGAAGAAAATATTTTAAATGAGATGATATTCCCCAAGGAGCTCAGTACTCAGTTTGGAGACGTGACAGGAAAACTAGTAAGGGTGAAGGAGTGGCTGTGCTGGTGAAAGAACACCTGAAGGTAAGATAATGGAAAACCCTGGAGAAGTTGACATGATGGCATTGGAGGTCTGGGATCAGGATGATAAACTGATAATTGTAAATGCCTACAGCCCACCAGCAAGCAACACAGGGACAAAGGAGGAACTGGATGACAAACGAGAGGGCCTCATAATGGTCATGAGAGAGATTATAGTAAAAGCAAATAAAGATAAATCACGATTGATGGTACTGGATTACGTCAACTTGAAAGCAATAGACTGGGAGGCCTACGAGGCAAGAACGGAGAACATTTAGACAGGCAGATTTATAAACCTCATCTTGGAGACCTTCATGTATCAACACATCAAGCAGGCCACAAGAATGAGGGAAGGAGATGTACCGTCAGTTCTGGATCTAATATTCACCAGGAAAGAAGAGGAAATATTTCACATTCAGAACCTTCCTCCCTTGGGAAAGAGTGATCATGTCCTGTGTGAAATAAATATGCTTAGTGATATAATCTAGAAGAGATAGAAACGGTTGATAAACTCAATTTCAAGAATGGACACGATGGGAAACTTAGAAAAATTCTTTAATGAGTTTAATTGGACAGAATTGTTGCTAAGAAAGGTAGTAAATGAGATGTATGCCAAATTGTGTTAAATATACGATCAAGGCGCACGAACATTCATACCAAAACAGACTACAGGAAAGAGATAGTTAAGTTGACCGTCTATAATCTGGACCTAAAAAACCTTTTGACTGAGTCCTACACAAGAGACTGTTCTGGAAACTGGAACATGCTTGAGGGGTGACAGGGAGACTTCTGACATGGATGAAAAACTTTTCTGACAGACAGATGAGGGCAGTCATCAGAGACAATGTATCTGACTGGAGGAGTGTCACTAGCGGAGTACCACAGGTCTCAGTTCTCGCACCAGTAATGTTCATCGTCTACATACACCATCTACCAAAAGGAATACAGAATTATATGAACATGTCTGCGAATGATGCTAAGATAATGCGGAAGATACGAGATGCTGACGATTGTAATTTACATAGATAAAATCTATGTAAATTCCTTATATATCCCTTCAAATTTACATAGATAAAATAAGTGCTTGGAGCATCAAGTGGCAAATGGAATTCAATGTGAATAAATGCCATATTATGAAATGCGGAATCTGATAAAATAGACTACACACAACTTACAAATTATGTGGAAAGGAGTTACAGAACTCTGATAAAGGAGACCTCGGGTGTATGGGGAGAATTACGTAAAACCCTGGTTTGTGTCTCGGAGAGGCTGCAGGAACCGTGGTTAATCAGGATGATTTCCCGGTTGCAATTCTTTTACCATGTCGTAGCTCAATCGATTAAGGCAGCGTCTGGGATCCTCTCGGACGTAGGTTCGAACCCTCGTCACGGCCCATGTGGATTTGTTCATCTAGGAGGGGTTTTGGTTAGTAAACTGTCGCCAGAGGAACACATAAGGAACATTGTGAGAGAAGCCTAAGCGTTTCCAACTTCAGACTTGCTTTTAATTACATGGATGGTGAAATACTAAAAAATAACTGTTCCATGACGTATGTGAGACCAAAAGTGGAATATGCAGCATTTGTCTGGTAACCATATCTCAAGAAGCACATAAAGAAACTGGAAAAGGTCCACTACCACCACCACCCTTAAACCTTCTCTACTTACAAATCCTATCATACAAGAGTCCCCCCCCCCCCCCCTAAATAAGTGATTGTAAATACATTATAAGTTTTGTAAGTCATTTCATGAATGTGATTAAACAGGTAGTTAATTACAGTGTTGGAAGGAGGAGTCGACGGTTGTTAACTGTGTCAGCCAATCAGAGGACGCCATAAAATCGGCCAGCCGGCAACATGATCGCCTCGTTCACGTTAATGAGCTGAATGAGAGGTAGTTCATTGTGATTGGGTCTAATTGCTGAATGTAATACACCTTTTAGAGTCCTTCATCAGGACTCTTCGTGGTAGTTAGGCAGCTCTTGGGGGAGTCATTCTGGAGAGAGGGTCAGTAATTCAACCTAGATGGTTGTCCCCACCATACAGGAATAAAGTAGTTATATATATTACCAGGCTTCCTGTCCCAGACAATGGCAATCATATTGCATACAAGCCGGTGATGGTCTGTGACTCAGGTCATGAACCAATCAACCTAACTTAACACTCAAACCATCTAACTTAACACTCAAACAACCTAACCTAACACACAAACAACCTAACACTCAAATAACCTAACACTCAAACAACCTAACACTCAAACAACCTAACCTAACACACAAACAACCTAACACTCAAATAACCTAACACTCAAACAACCTAACACTCAAACAACCTAACCTAACACACAAACAACCTAACACTCAAACAACCTAACACTCAAACAACCTAACCTAACACTCAAACAACCTAACCTAACACTCAAACAACCTAACACTCAAACAACCTAACACTCAAACAACCTAACACTCAAATAACCTAACCTAACACTCAAACAACCTAACACTCAAACAACCTAACACTCAAATAACCTAACACTCAAACAACCTAACACTCAAACAACCTAACACTCAAACAACCTAACACTCAAACAACCTAACACTCAAACAACCTAACACTCAAACAACCTAACACTCAAACAACCTAACACTCAAATAACCTAACCTAACACTCAAACAACCTAACACTCAAACAACCTAACACTCAAACAACCTAACACTCAAACAACCTAACACTCAAACAACCTAACACTCAAACAACCTAACACTCAAACAACCTAACACTCAAACAACCTAACACTCAAACAACCTAACACTCAAACAACCTAACACTCAAACAACCTAACACTCAAATAACCTAACCTAACACTCAAACAACCTAACACTCAAACAACCTAACACTCAAACAACCTAACACTCAAACAACCTAACACTCAAACAACCTAACCTAACACTCAAACAACCTAACACTCAAACAACCTAACACTCAAACAACCTAACACTCAAATAACCTAACCTAACACTCAAACAACCTAACACTCAAACAACCTAACCTAACACTCAAACAACCTAACCTAACACTCAAACAACCTAACACTCAAACAACCTAACACTCAAACAACCTAACCTAACACTCAAACAACCTAACCTAACACTCAAACAACCTAACACTCAAACAACCTAACACTCAAACAACCTAACCTAACACTCAAACAACCTAACACTCAAACAACCTAACACTCAAACAACCTAACACTCAAACAACCTAACACTCAAACAACCTAACACTCAAACAACCTAACACTCAAACAACCTAACACTCAAACAACCTAACACTCAAACAACCTAACACTCAAACAACCTAACACTCAAACAACCTAACACTCAAACAACCTAACACTCAAACAACCTAACACTCAAACAACCTAATACTCAAACAACCTAACACTCAAACAACCTAACACTCAAACAACCTAACACTCAAACAACCTAATACTCAAACAACCTAACACACAAACAACCTAACACTCAAACAACCTAACACTCAAACAACCTAACACTCAAACAACCTAACACACAAACAACCTAACACACAAACAACCTAACTTAACACTAACAACCTAACACTCAAACAACCTAACACTCAACCTAACCTAACACTCAAACAACCTAACACTCAAACAACCTAACACTCAAACAACCTAGTACTCAAACAACCTAACACACAAACAACCTAACACTCAAACAACCTAACACTCAAACAACCTAACACACAAACAACCTAACTTAACACAAACAACCTAACTTAACACTAACAACCTAGCCTAACAAGCACTAACTACGCACCAGACAGTTGCCACTCAATAGTTCACTGTTATTTATCTGTATAACATGTTTGTGCTTCAAAAGTTCCTTCATCACATGAACTTGGCAGCTTAATAGTTACTAGTGTACGAATGCTGTATAATTTAGTACACCCGATATTGAGCTGTTCGTACAAAAACTGGGTTAACGCCGGAGTTCGAGCCCCGGTGTGGCCTTCAGCCTCGTTCTGGCAGTTCCTGCGACGGCGCCGGAACCAATCATATTGGAGCTTGCCGTTCCATTTGGAGACTTTCGGTGCCGTGGAGAGGGGTGAGGGGGACCTGCTGCATGGGTAACAGCTTCTCATTAGTATCAACCTACCAAGGCTAGGCGCCGTGGAGAGAGAGGGGGGACCTGCTGCATGGGTAACAGCTTCTCCCCCGTATCAACCTACCCAGGCTAGGCGCCGTGGAGAGAGAGGGGGGGAACCTGCTGCATGGGTAACAGCTTTTCAATAGTATCAACCTACCCAGGCTTTGCGCCCTGGAGAGGGGGAACGTTAGAAATAACTTTTTCAGTGTCAGAGTAGCTAACAAATGGAATGCATTAGGAAGTGATGTGGTGGAGGCTGACTCCATACACAGTTTCAAGTGTAGATATGATAGAGCCCAGTAGGCTCAGGAACCTGTACACCAGTTGAGAGGCGGGACCCAAGAGCCGAAGCACAACTAGGTGAGCCACATCTCAGCCAAACACTCCACATCCAGCAGCCAACCGCCCATCAGAGGCCCACAACTGCTGAAGGAAAGACTTCACCCTTCACCAACTCACGTTTCTTGACTGAGAATAAACTTCAAACTTCTTATCAGGCCCACAAGGCTGCCACCCGAGGCACACAAGTCTTGACACAGCATGTAAACCAAGGCTGCCACCCGAGGCACACAAGTCTTGACACAGCATGTAAACCAAGGCTGCCACCCGAGGCAAACAAGTCTTGACACAGCATGTAAACCAGTAATGATATAACACTTTTCTCTCTAAACCCAAGATTACATATTTCTTGCAGGTAAACTGCACAGGAAATGGGGAAAAATTCTTAAAAACATTCACATCTTTCATGAATTTTTTTATGATTTGACACATGAGAATTTTGTCTCATTAATGTTAGGGTTTAAAGGAGGTCTGATTGGGGACCGGGCCGCGGGGACACTAAGCCCCGCTATCATCGCAAGGTGACTGTCATGTCATGGGTGTGCACTCATTGGAGTCCTCTGTCATGGGTGTGTCAGAGAGCACCAATACCTGTCATGGGTGTGTCAAGGAGCATCAATACCTGTCATGGATGTGTCAGAGAGCACCAATACCTGTCATGGGCGTGTCAGAGAGCACCAATACCTGTCATGGGCATGTCAGAGAGCACCAATACCTGTCATGGGTGTGTCAGAGAGCACCAACACCTGTCATGGGTGTGTCAGAGAGCACCAACACCTGTCATGGGTAAGTCATCGAGCACCAACACCTGTCATGGGTATGTCAGAGAGCATCAGTACCTGTCATGGGTGTGTCACAGAGCACCAATACCTGTCATGGATGTGTCAGGGAGCACCAATACCTGTCATGGGCGTATGAGAGCGCCAATACCTGTCATGGGTGTGTCAGAGAGCACCAACACCTGTCATGGGTGTGTCAGAGGGACCAATACCTGTAATGGGTGTGTTAGAGAGCACCAACACCTGTCATGGGTGTGTCAGAGAACACCAACACCTGTAATGGGTGTGTCAGAGGAACCAATACCTGTCATGGGTGTGTCAGAGAGCACTAACACCTGTCATGGGTGTGTCAGAGAGCACCAACACCTGTCATGAGTGTGTCAGAGAGCACCAACACCTGTCATGGGTGTGTCAGAGAGCATCAACAAATGTCATGGGTGTGTCAGAGAGCACCAACACCTGTCATGGGTGTGTCAGAGAGCACCAACACCTGTCATGGGTGTGTCAGGGAGCACCAACACCTGTCATGGGTGTGTCAGAGAGCACCAACACCTGTCATGGGTGTGTCAGAGAGCACCAACACCTGTCATGGGTGTGTCAGAGAGCACCAATACCTGTCTTGGGCGTGACAGAGCGAAAATACCTGTCATGGGTGTGTCAGAGAGCACCAACACCTGTCATGGGTGTGTCAGAGAGCACCAACACCTGTCATGAGTGGGTCAGAGAGCACCAACACCTGTTATGGGCGTGTCAGAGTGCACCAATACCTGTCATGGGTGTGTCAGAGAGCACCAATACCTGTCATGGGTGTGTCAGGGAGCACCAATACCTGTCATGGGCGTATCAGAGCGCCAAAACCTGTCATGGATGTGTCAGAGAGCACCAACACCTGTCATGGGTGTGTCAGAGGGACCAATACTTGTCATGGGTGTGTTAGAGAGCACCAACACCTGTCATGGGTGTGTCAGAGAGCACCAACACCTGTAATGGGTGTGTCAGAGGAACCAATACCTGTCATGGATGTGTCAGAGAGCACCAACATCTGTCATGGATGTGTCAAAGAGCACCAACACCTGTCATGGGTGTGTCAGAGAGCACCAACACCTGTCATGGGTGTGTCAGAGAGCACCAACACCTGTCATGGGTGTGCCAGAGAGCATCAACACCTGTCATGGGTGTGTCAGCGAGCATCAACACCTGTCATGGGTGTGTCAGAGAGCACCAACACCTGTCATGGGTGTGTCAGGGAGCACCAATACCTGTCATGGGTGTGTCAGGGAGCACCAATACCTGTCATGGGTGTGTCAGAGAGCACCAACACCTGTCATGGGTGTGTCAGAGAGCACCAACACCTGTCATGGGTGTGTCAGAGAGCACCAACACCTGTCATGGCTGTGTCAGAGGGACCAATACCTGTCATGGGTGTGTTAAAGAGCACCAACACCTGTCATGCGAGTGTCAGGGAGCACCAATACCTGTCATGGGTGTGTCAGAGAGCACCAACACCTGTCATGGTTGTGTCAGAGAGAACCAACATTTGTAATGGTTGTGTCAGGGAGCACCAATACCTGTCATGGGTGTGTCAGAGAGCACCAACACCTGTCATGGGTGTGTCAGAGACCACCAACACCTGTCATGGGTGTGTCAAAGAGCACCAACACCTGTCATGGGTGTGTCAGAGAGCACCAATACTTCACATGGGCGTGTCAGAGAGCACCAATACCTGTCATGGGCGTGTCAGAGAGCACCAATACCTGTCATGGGTGTGTCAGAGAACACCAACACCTGTCATGGGTGTGTCAGAGGGACCAATACCTATCATGGGTGTGTCAGAGAGCACCAACACCTGTCATGTATGTGTCAGAGAACACCAACACCTGTCATGGTTGTGTCAGAGAGCACCAACACCTGTCATGGGTGTGTCAGAGAGCACCAACACCTGTCATGGGTGTGTCAGAGAGCACCAATACCTTTCATGGG
>NW_027189756.1:72500-77500 GCF_040958095.1 Procambarus clarkii | reverse complement strand
CTGCCAGTGAACACCTGCTGGCGAACATCTGCCAGCGAACACCTGCTGGCGAACATCTGCCAGCGAACATCTGTCAGTGAACATCTGCCTGCGAACATCTGTCAGCGAACATCTGTCAGTGAACATCTGCCAGCGAACATCTGTCAGTGAACATCTGCCAGCGAACATCTGCCAGCGAACATCTGTCAGCGAACATCTGCCAGCGAACATCTGTCAGTGAACATCTGCCAGTGAACATCTGCCAGCGAACATCTGTCAGCGAACATCTGCCAGCGAACATCTGTCAGTGAACATCTGCCAGCGAACATCTGCCAGCGAACATCTGTCAGCGAACATCTGTCAGCGAACATCTGTCAGTGAACATCTGTCAGCGAACATCTGCCAGCGAACATCTGCCAGCGAACATCTGCCAGCGAACATCTGTCAGTGAACATCTGCCAGCGAACATCTGTCAGTGAACATCTGCCAGCGAACATCTGTCAGCGAACATCTGCCAGCGAACATCTGCCAGTGAACATCTGCCAGCGAACATCTGCCAGCGAACATCTGTCAGCGAACATCTGTCAGTGAACATCTGCCAGCGAACATCTGCCAGCGAACATCTGTCAGCGAACATCTGCCAGCGAACATCTGTCAGTGAACACAACCTAATGATGACCAAACTACAACCCCGAAGACGAAGGACGACGACATTTCGGTCCGTCCTGGACCATCACAGGACTTGATAATGGTCCAGAACGGACCGAAACGTCGTGGCTTCTCCATCTTCTGTTTTGTGGGTTGTGGTCATTTCTTCAGTCACGTTATTTTGACTCTTCGTCTGTCCACAACCTTGTAGCAACCTTGTGGCAACTTTGTAACAACATTGTAGGATCCTTGTGGTAACCTTGTACCAACGTTGCAGCAACCTTGTAGCAACGTTGTGGCAACCTTGTAGCAACCTTGTGGCAACTTTGTAACAACATTGTAGGATCCTTGTGGTAACCTTGTACCAACGTTGCAGCAACCTTGTAGCAACGTTGTGGCAACCTTGTAGCAACCTTGTGGCAACTTTGTAACAACATTGTAGGATCCTTGTGGTAACCTTGTACCAACGTTGCAGCAACCTTGTAGCAACCTTGTGGCAACTTTGTAACAACATTGTAGGATCCTTGTGGTAACCTTGTACCAACGTTGCAGCAACCTTGTAGCAACGTTGTGGCAACCTTGTAGCAACCTTGTGGCAACTTTGTAACAACATTGTAGGATCCTTGTGGTAACCTTGTACCAACGTTGCAGCAACCTTGTAGCAACGTTGTGGCAACCTTGTAGCAACCTTGTGGCAACCTCGTAGCAACATTGCAGCAACCTTGTAGCAACCTTGTAGCAACCTTGTAGCAACCTTGTCGCAACGTTCCTATACATTACTGCAACATCATAAACAACGACGTCGTAGGGACGTTGTAGGTACGTAACATCGACGTGATTGGTTGTAATTATAGACATCAGCATAGGCTGTGATGTCTATATTATAGATATATAATTTTCTTGGTATATTTTTGGCAGCTATTTCCGCTGAAACTTCCGTTGTTCCAAATATGTTCATTGTATAACGTTTGTTCATCGAGCAATTAACGGTGGAACTATTGCCACAAAGTTCCCGCCGCTGATTTTAATGGGATTCGAACCCCGAATTCAATAATTGGAAAACTTGTTGCATCACATTGGGAGGCCGGACTTATGTTGGGTATGTGGGTGAGATGAGTGGGTGGTTGGTGAACACTCATCCACCTCTCATCCTCGGGGTGGGTGGTGGGTGAACACTCATCCACCTCTCATCCTCGGGGTGGGTGGTGGGTGAACACTCATCCACCTCTCATCCTCGGGGTGGGTGGTGGGTGAACACTCATCCACCTCTCATCCTCGGGGTGGGTGAGATGAGTGGGTGGTGGGTGAACACTCATCCACCTCTCATCCTCGGGGTGGGTGAGTGTGCTGGGGGGTGGCTAAAGGTTCTGGCGGATGGATTAATGTTCTGGTGGATGAATGGATGAAATCCCGTTCAGGAGAGTGAATGCCTCTTTGGGTGGATGACGATTTGGCTCGTGGATGGATGCTGCAATCCATTTCCATCCATCCTGTTGCTCCTGTCTACTCTTCAATATCCATTCTTCTCTCTCTCTCCATTCTTATTTTTCACTTCCTCTCCTTAACTCTTTCCTGTTTCACTCTAACTCTGTTACTCTGTTACTCTGTTGCTTTCCTTCAGTTCCTGCTACTCCTCCTTTCTCAGCCCTCTGTTGCTCATTTGTTATTCTCTCTCTGCTCTCCCTAGCCACCCTTCTCTTCCTCATACCCTCCCTCCCTCCCTACCTCCCTCCCTCCCTCCCTCCCTCCCTCCCTTCCTACCTCCCTTCCTCCCTCCCTTCCTACCTCCCTCCCTCCCTCCCTACCTCCCTCCCTCCCTACCTCCCTCCCTTCCTACCTCCCTCCCTCCCTTCCTACCTCCCTCCCTCCCTACCTCCCTTCCTACCTCCCTCCCTTCCTACCTCCCTCCCTCCCTCCCTACCTCCCTCCCTTCCTACCTCCCTCCCTTCCTACCTCCCTCCCTCCCTCCCTCCCTACCTCCCTCCCTTCCTACCTCCCTCCCTTCCTACCTCCCTCCCTCCCTCCCTCCCTACCTCCCTCCCTCCCTACCTCTCTCCCTCCCTACCTCCCTCCCTACCTCCCTCCCTCCCTTCCTACCTCCCTCCCTTCCTACCTCTCTCCCTCCCTACCTCCCTCCCTCCCTCCCTCCCTCCCTACCTCCCTACCTCCCTACCTCCCTCCCTCCCTCCCTTCCTACCTCCCTCCCTTCCTACCTCCCTCCCTTCCTACCTCCCTCCCTTCCTACCTCCCTCCCTTCCTACCTCCCTCCCTCCCTACCTCCCTCCCTCCCTACCTCCCTCCCTTCCTACCTCTCTCCCTTCCTACCTCCCTCCCTCCCTCCCTACCTCCCTCCCTCCCTACCTCCCTCCCTTCCTACCTCCCTCCCTCCCTACCTCCCTCCCTCCCTCCCTCCCTCCCTACCTCCCTACCTCCCTCCCTTCCTACCTCTCTCCCTTCCTACCTCCCTCCCTCCCTCCCTACCTCCCTCCCTTCCTACCTCCCTCCCTCCCTTCCTACCTCCCTCCCTCCCTACCTCCCTCCCTTCCTACCTCCCTCCCTCCCTACCTCCCTCCCTCCCTCCCTCCCTCCCTCCCTACCTCCCTACCTCCCTACCTCCCTACCTCCCTCCCTCCCTCCCTTCCTACCTCCCTCCCTTCCTACCTCTCTCCCTCCCTCCCTCCCTCCCTCCCTCCCTCCCTTTCTATGGCACATCTCACCTATGTAAACACACGTTAATGACACTATGTAAAAAAGACATTTCGAACACTGTTTACGTAAGACAGACTTCAATCTGTAAATGTTTGTAGGAATTAGATTAGCATTTTAAAAGCACTACAATCACCTTCTGTGGTTGATTGTTCAATGAATCACTGAACTATATGTTTAACAGCTCACTCACCCTGTCCATGGAGGACAGAAGAAAATGTATATATGCTGGATAGCATTGTAAATGTCCGGCCACGTCTGTGGTAGACAAAATCATCTGGAGTCTGTGTGTGTTAAAAAAAGTTGATATTGACCAGACCCCACACTAGAAGGTGAAGGGACGACGACGACGTTTCGGTCCGTACTGGACCATTCTCAAGTCGATTTCAAGACAATCGACTTGAGAATGGTCCAGGACGGACCGAAACGTCGTCGTCCCTTCACTTTCTAGTGTGTGGTCTGGTCAACATGTGTTCAGCCACGTTGTTGTGACTCCTCGCCTGCATGACAATTGATATACCTGTGATATTGCTATCTTTAACCGATTGTTATCGTGACTATTAGTCTCAGGATAGCTTGTCATAGTGGCTCAGTCTCCCCTTCATTTTCCTCTGGCCCTGTGACAGAAAACGGAACCCGGTACTCTGCCTTTTAGGGGTGACTTAAAGTCTCTTGTTACCGGGTGCCAGATTCACGAAGCAGTTACGCAAGCACTTACGAACCTGGGGCCAGATTCATGAAGCAGTTACGCAAGCACTTACGAACCTGGGGCCAGATTCACGAAGCAGTTACGCAAGCACTTATGAACCTGGGGCCAGATTCACGAAGCAGTTACGCAAGCACTTACGAACCTGAAATCTTTCCTCAATATCTGACGGCTTTGGTTACATTTATTAAACAGTTTACAAGCATGAAAACTTACCAATCAACTGTTGTTATTGTTATAAACAGCCTCCTGGTGCTTCGGAGCTCATTAACTGCTTAATAATTGTAAACAAAGCCGCCAAAGATTGAGAAATGATGTATAGCTTCGTAAGTGCTTGCGTAACTGCTTCATGAATCTGGCCCCAGGTTCGTAAGTGCTTGCGTAACTTCTTCGGGAATCTGGCCCCAGGTTCGTAAGTACTTGCGTAACTGCTTCATGAATCTGGCCCCAGGTTCGTAAGTGCTTGCGTAACTGCTTCGTGAATCTGGGTCCAGACTTTTCCACTGCCATTGGTCATTTATTGACTTATATTCAAGACAGTACATTTGGTTTATGAGAGTACATAGCACTGATGTTTTTACATTCTTGTAAAGTCACTCATAAGCATAGAGTTTGGGGCTCATCTTAATATAAATACTAGTTACCCCTAGAACACGACTCTTGAAGCGATTTACAAACAGGTTCTCAATTACTGCTGGATGTAGAGAGGAAGGGGGGGCTCAGTTAGTCCTGGCCGTGGGCTCGAACCCAGGTCTCAAAAAAATCGAGGGTGGGTTGATTGAAATAACTTTATGATATGAAATGTTTATATATTAATTCAAACTGTCTTCTCGTCATCTAAATTTTTGAGGTGCACTTTCATTTCTCAGTATATATAGTCTTCAATCACTTGGCCTGGACGGTAGGGTGACGGTCTCGCTTCATGCAGGTCGGCGTTCAATCCCCCGACCGTCCACACAAG
>NW_027189756.1:52500-70000 GCF_040958095.1 Procambarus clarkii | reverse complement strand
TGTGGCCCATAGTACAAAAATTGACGTTATAAGCAATTAGATAGTAGACCTTTGTACTATTCACTTGATGGAGTCGGAAAAGGAAGCTAAAAGCCAAACTCAAATATTCCTAGACCTAGTATAGTACACATATGTACTATATTAGGCCTCAGATATCGTATATTAGGCCTAGGGAAGGTTAGGTTAGGGTAGTTTGTTTAAAGTTTAGTAAAATTTCTATTATTTTCTACTCTTCTACTTCTACTTTCCTCCTTTCTCTCTCATTCTTAAACTTTCCCCTGACCACCCCTCCTCACCCCCCCCCACATCTCTACCTCCCTCACCCTTTGCCTTGTATTCATTCTTTCTTTTATTTTTTTGTTCATGTCCTATACGTTACTCACCTCATATCCTCACCACTCATGTCATCATGTTAAACCATCCTACCAATCCCTTTGTTCACCCCAGTACCCCAGACCTCACCTCTCAGTACTTCCCGTCCCCAGTACACGCCTCCCCCCAGCACTACCGGGCTCAATCCCCCAGTACCACCCTTCACAACACCCAAGTGAATGGACTCAGGAGAGCTTGGCCATAATCCGACAATAAAAAGCAATCAGAGGTTACCAGCACAGCTGCCCAGGTGTCCAGGTGTCCAGGTGTCGCCAGTGAGGAACTACGGGATCACCATAGCCCGTGCTACTTGGAACTTTACCCTCCAGGTAGCGAATCTTTAACAACAACAATAACAGTGAGGAATAAGTACTTCGTAAACATGGCACTATGACAACTCCCTTTGTCCTGGGAGTTGCCATACTGCCAGCTGAGCCAGAATCGTGTTGTTGACGGGTCTGAAACTGGTTTGAGATGGTTCGTGGTGCGTTAATTTAGTGCCTATTGGACCTCTGATGTCGTTTTGATTCATGGTGTAGTTGTACAAATGTTCGTACACTAATTAGATTATTGAATTTCTTGGTGCTAATAGTTTATTACTAAATCGCAACGGCCCCCAAACAAAATATTTCACCGGAAACGCCTGCTTCCTCCATATCAAATACCTTCATGGTTGTACATAATGCCAGATTTAAATAATAATGTTATTGTGGGATGAAATGAATAAGCAGTCAGTTCGTATACAAATGCTTATTGGGGAAGTGACCAATAGCAGGCACCCCCGGGGTGTCCTCTACCCAATCATCTCCCAGGAAGCTGCTCCGGTCAGCCACTCACAGCGCACAGCTGCACCACGCCAATCTTGCCATAACGTGAGTATTGTTATTTTCCTGGAAATCGTATGTAAACATTCTTAACAAATGAAATACGCTTCGAAAATAGCGTAATATCACCGCTGGAGTACCACACGAGCACACGACATCGTGAAAAATGTATAAATGGAGCTACATATATATGTATGAATATACATGTGACAACTTTGGCAGTGTATATCCCCCCAGCTCAGCTGACATGGGATCGAATCCCGTCAAGAGTAATACACATTCAGCCCAGATTATCTATATGGTAATCTGGCCCTCTTGTGGCTTTTGATGAATGGTGTTGGCAGCATAATGCTATTGTAACCCCCTTGGTGTGGGGTGGACAGGGGCATAGGTGTGATGGTTCCAGGTGTTGGATAGCCATAGGTGTGAAGTAATGCCAGAGTAAAGAGCAGCTCTCTCTCTCTCTCTCTCTCTCTCTCTCTCTCTCTCTCTCTCTCTCTCTCTCTCTCTCTCTCTCTCTCTCTCTCTCTCTCTCTCCCTTTCCCTCTCTCTCTCTCTCTCTCTCTCTCTCTCTCTCTCTCTCTCTCTCTCTCCTCTCTCTCTCTCTCTCTCTCTCTCTCTCTCTCTCTCTCTCTCCCTTTCCCTCTCTCCCTTTCCCTCTCTCTCTCTCTCTCTCTCTCTCTCTCTCTCTCTCTCTCTCTCTCTCTCTCTCTCTCTCTCTCTCTCTCTCTCTCTCTCTCTGTGGCAGGTAGACGACTTCTAACAGCTTCTCCTGGAACACAGTCAACCAATACGTTTAAAGCCAGGTCCGCAGTTACTGCTGGGAGAACAGGGGCGTCAACAGTTCAATATTGGTTGCAATTAAGACTTCAAGGAGTTGAAGCCTGGCATCCTTGGGCTCACAAATACACATATACTATACGGAGAGTGTATTTGCGATTTGTGTTTACTATTTTTGCCTGCAGCATTGAGGTTTTAGCTCCTGGGCCCCGCCTTTCTGACCGTCGGTTGTCTAATGTACTGAATCTCGAACAACTTTTCTTGTCAGATCTGTTATATTTCTCTCTTAACAAATACATCGCCAAGATGCAGCCCGTGGCAGCTGTCTAGCTCCCAGGTACCTGTTTACTGGTAGGTGAACAGGCGTAATAGGTGAGAGAAACTATGTCCATTTGTTTCTGCCTCCACCGGGAATCGAACCCAGGCCCATACGACTACAACCCCATATCCCTCCTGTATGTGTGTGTGTACTCACCTAGTTATGCTTGCGGGGGTTGAGCTCTGGCTCTTTGGCCCCGCCTCTCAACTGTCAATCAACTGGTGTACAGGTTCCTGAGCCTACTGGGCTCTATCATATCTACATTATAAACTGTGTATGGAGTCAGCCTCCACCACATCACTGCCTAATGCATTCCACCTCTTAACTACTCTGACACTGAAAAAGTTCTTTCTAACGTCCCTGTGGCTCATGTGGGTACTCAGTCTCCACCTGTGTCCCCTTGTTCGTGTACCACTCGTGTTAAATTGTTTATCTTTATCTACTCTGAGAATTTTGTAGGTAGTTATCATGTCTCCCCTTACTCTTCTGTCCTCCAGGGTCGTAAGGTGCATTTCCCGCAGCCTTTCCTCGTAACTCATGCCTCTTAGTTCTGGGACTAGTCTAGTGGCATACCTTTGGACTTTTTCCAGCTTCGTCTTGTGTTTACAAGGTACGGGCTCCATGCTGGGGCCGCATACTCCAGGATTGGTCTTACATATGTGGTGTACAAGATTCTGAATGATTCCTTACACAGGTTCCTGAACGCTGTTCTGATGTTAGCCAGCCTCGCATATGCCGCAGACGTTATTCTCTTTATGTGGGCTTCAGGAGACAGGTTTGGTGTGATATCAACTCCTAGATCTTTCTCTCTGTCTGTTTCATTAAGTACTTCATCTCCTATTCTGTATCCTGTGTCTGGCCTCCTGTTTCCACCACCTAGTTTCATTACCTTGTGTGTGTGTGTACGCGCGTGTGCGCGTGCGTGCGTGCTTACCTGTCAGCGAATACGGGGAAGTGAGATCTAGCTCCTGGGCCCCGCCTGCTGGCCTTGTTGTACCCGTTCAAGCTCCACTATTCTAACAATCACTATCCTTGTTGAACCTGTCCTTAAAGTTGTGGATGGAGGTGGCTTCCACAACTTCTATCCTTCAGTCCATTCAACTTGTTGACCGCCCGTACAGGGTTCGAAGAGAAGGGGAACTATCAGGGGGAAAGCGCCAAGCCATTACCACTGTATAGCACTGGGAAGGGGTCAGGATAAGGATTTGGGATGGGACGGGGGGGGAGGGGAAGGAATGGTGCCCAACCACTGGAAAGGGGGCAGGTTAATGATTTGGGATGGGACGGAGGGATGGAATGGTGCCCAAAAACTTCTCGTATCTTATGGTATAAAACGCAAAGGCTTAACAGATCTCTATAGCGTTATATATAGTTTACCTATATGCTAATTGTTCTGTTATCAAATACGCTATAGGTTATATATGCTGCATTATATCAAGCACCTCTTAATGTCCGTATATTAAAAGCAATATAATTTTCAATATAAGCGGAGCCTCACTGATTTGTATTATAATTTAACATATATAATTATCATGCACTACATTAGGCTAAAAATATTAAATATTTATTGTATAAATGAATAATATTTGCAAACCAAGTCAATCATATATGCCCAACCGTTTTGTGATTTACTATTTTGAATTTGTGTAAATGTCAAAAAAAAAAAACTCTGGTGCATTTATGTATTCAAGTTTTCAAGTTCACTTGTCTGCTGGTGGTGGCATCACAACTTCTGTTGTCTGCTGGTGGTGGCATCACAACTTCTGTTGTCTGCTGGTGGTGGCATTACAACTTCTGTTGTCTGCTGGTGGTGGCATCACAACTTCTGTTGTCTGCTGGTGGTGGCATCACAACTTCTGTTGTCTGCTGGTGGTGGCATCCCAACTTCTGTTGTCTGCTGGTGGTGGCATCACAACTTCTGTTGTCTGCTGGTGGTGGCATCACAACTTCTGTTGTCTGCTGGTGGTGGCATCACAACTTCTGTTGTCTGCTGGTGGTGGCATCCCAACTTCTGTTGTCTGCTGGTGGTGGCATCACAACTTCTGTTGTCTGCTGGTGGTGGCATCACAACTTCTGTTGTCTGCTGCTGGTGGCATCACAACTTCTGTTGTCTGCTGGTGGTGGCATCACAACTTCTGTTGTCTGCTGGTGGTGGCATCACAACTTCTGTTGTCTGCTGGTGGTGGCATCACAACTTCTGTTGTCTGCCGGTGGTGGCATCACAACTTCTGTTGTCTGCTGGTGGTGGCATCACAACTTCTGTTGTCTGCTGGTGGTGGCATCACAACTTCTGTTGTCTGCTGGTGGTGGCATTACAACTTCTGCTGTCTGCTGGTGGTGGCATCACAACTTCTGTTGTCTGCTGGTGGTGGCATTACAACTTCTGTTGTCTGCTGGTGGTGGCATTACAACTTCTGTTGTCTGCTGGTGGTGGCATCACAACTTCTGTTGTCTGCTGGTGGTGGCATCACAACTTCTGTTGTCTGCCGGTGGTGGTATCACAACTTCTGTTGTCTGCCGGTGGTGGTATCACAACTTCTGTTGTCTGCTGGTGGTGGCATCACAACTTCTGTTGTCTGCTGGTGGTGGCATCACAACTTCTGTTGTCTGCTGGTGGTGGCATTACAACTTCTGTTGTCTGCTGGTGGTGGCATCACAACTTCTGTTGTCTGCTGGTGGTGGCATCACAACTTCTGTTGTCTGCTGGTGGTGGCATCACAACTTCTGTTGTCTGCCGGTGGTGGTATCACAACTTCTGTTGTCTGCTGGTGGTGGTATCACAACTTCTGTTGTCTGCTGGTGGTGGCATCACAACTTCTGTTGTCTGCTGGTGGTGGCATCACAACTTCTGTTGTCTGCTGGTGGTGGCATCACAACTTCTGTTGTCTGCTGGTGGTGGCATCACAACTTCTGTTGTCTGCTGGTGGTGGCATCACAACTTCTGTTGTCTGCTGGTGGTGGCATCACAACTTCTGTTGTCTGCTGGTGGTGGCATCACAACTTCTGTTGTCTGCTGGTGGTGGCATCACAATTTCTGTTGTCTGCTGGTGGTGGCATCACAACTTCTGTTGTCTGCTGGTGGCATTACAACTTCTGTTGTCTGCTGCTGGTGGCATCACAACTTCTGTTGTCTGCTGCTGGTGGCATCACAACTTCTGTTGTCTGCTGGTGGTGGCATCACAACTTCTGTTGTCTGCTGGTGGTGGCATCACAATTTCTGTTGTCTGCTGGTGGTGGCATCACAACTTCTGTTGTCTGCTGGTGGTGGCATCACAACTTCTGTTGTCTGCTGGTGGTGGCATCACAACTTCTGTTGTCTGCTGGTGGTGGCATCACAACTTCTGTTGTCTGCTGGTGGTGGCATCACAACTTCTGTTGTCTGCTGGTGGTGGCATCACAACTTCTGTTGTCTGCCGGTGGTGGTATCACAACTTCTGTTGTCTGCTGGTGGTGGTATCACAACTTCTGTTGTCTGCTGGTGGTGGCATCACAACTTCTGTTGTCTGCTGGTGGTGGCATCACAACTTCTGTTGTCTGCCGGTGGTGGTATCACAACTTCTGTTGTCTGCTGGTGGTGGTATCACAACTTCTGTTGTCTGCTGGTGGTGGCATCACAACTTCTGTTGTCTGCTGGTGGTGGCATCACAACTTCTGTTGTCTGCTGGTGGTGGCATCACAACTTCTGTTGTCTGCTGGTGGTGGCATTACAACTTCTGTTGTCTGCTGGTGGTGGCATCACAACTTCTGTTGTCTGCTGGTCGCATCACAACTTCTGTTGTCTGCTGGTGGTGGTATCACAACTTCTGTTGTCTGCTGGTGGTGGCATCACAACTTCTGTTGTCTGCTGGTGGGATCACAACTTCTGTTGTCTGCTGGTGTTGGCATCACAACTTCTGTTGTCTGCTGGTGGCATTACAACTTCTGTTGTCTGCTGGTGGTGGCATCACAACTTCTGTTGTCTGCTGGTGGTGGCATCACAACTTCTGTTGTCTGCTGGTGGTGGCATCACAACTTCTGTTGTCTGCTGGTGGTGGCATCACAACTTCTGTTGTCTGCTGGTGGTGGCATCACAACTTCTGTTGTCTGCTGGTGGTGGCATCACAACTTCTGTTGTCTGCTGGTGGTGGCATCACAACTTCTGTTGTCTGCTGGTGGTGGCATCACAACTTCTGTTGTCTGCTGGTGGTGGCATCACAACTTCTGTTGTCTGCTGGTGGTGGCATCACAACTTCTGTTGTCTGCTGGTGGCATCACAACTTCTGTTGTCTGCTGGTGGTGGCATCACAACTTCTGTTGGTTGTGACGGTACATCACAACGGTACGAGGTACAGCTCTGACATCTGTCTCTTTAACAACCATCACTACTGTCTAACAACCATCACTGCTGTCTAACAACCATCACTGCTGTCTAACAACCGTCACTACTGTCTAACAACCATCACTACTGTCTAACAACCATCATTTACTGTCTACAACCATCACAACTGTCTAACAACCATCATTTACTGTCTAACAACCATCACAACTGTCTAACAACCATCATTTACTGTCTACAACCATCACAACTGTCTAACAACCATCATTTACTGTCTAACAACCATCACAACTGTCTAACCACCATCATTACTGTCTAACAACCTTTGCTACTGTCTAACAACCATCACAACTGTCTAACAACCGTCACTATTGTGTTTGACACCAACGGCCTTAAAACAGTCGTTATAGAATCACAATTCACCATAGAAAGTTACGTGAGACCAATTCTTAACAGTCTGGCTATTTTGGCGAGCTGTGATTGGTTGTAAGATCAAAAATTAACCAATCAGATGCTAGCGCGATGATGCTACGCGACAGCAAAAAGGCGGTGATTGGCCGCCCAGACGGTCAGTTGATACCCAGCCTCGGAGGGGAAGAGTCGCGCTTCGTCGCAGCTCTGGAAAAATCTATATACCTTTGCTGCTTATAGTGCCAGTATATTATAGCCCATTGTGGCATTACTCAAGCTGGTTTATGAGTCTTACTAGACCACTACACTTCCACAGCATCCCCCAACCATCCCCAACCACTTTAACCACTCCACAATCCCACTAGTCTGAGAAAAGGTCAATTGAAGCAGAATATGAAGCAAGCACAAGTGGTTTCACCCACCTCGCATGCTAATATCACGCCTAACATGACCTTGTTCTGGTTACATTAAAACTGGTGAGAACTATTATGTTCCTTATTAATGCTACTCAATAGCGCGGTCGGTAGAGCTTCGAGTTCTCAGGCGTGGGGTCTACTGTTCGAGTCTCCAAGGCAATGGAATTGGAAGGACCACTGGGAAGGGGTCAGGATAAGGATTTGGGATGGGACAGGGGGAAGGAATGGTGCCCAACCACTTGTGTGGACGGTCGGGGGATTGAACGCCGACCTGCATGACGCGAGACCGTCGCTTTACCGTCCAGCCCAAGTGATTGGATAGTGGTACAGCACTCGGCTTTGCATCACCACTTGGGTTGGACGGTAGAGCGACGGTCTCGCTTCATGCAGGTCGGCGTTCAATCCCCGACCGTCCACACAAGTGGTTGGCCACCATTCCTTCCCCCCGTCCCATCCCAAATCCTTATCCTGACACTTTCCCAGTGGTCATGATGATGGTAGCCGAGGCTAGTTGCCCATCATCTCGGTTGCATGGTGCTCCTGGCAGTATGGGTTCGAGTCACTTCTGGGGTGAGGAGTGTTCAGTTATACACACACACACACACACACACACACACACACACACACACACACACACACACACACACACACACACACACACACACAGGCTGGAGACTGACTCCATACACAGTTTCAAGTGTAGATATGATAGAGCCCAATAGGCTCAGGAACCTGTACACCAGTTGATTGACAGTTGAGAGGTGGGACCAAAGAGCCAGAGCTCAACCCCCCGCAAACACAACTAGGTGAGTACAACTAGGTGAGTACACACACACATATGTAAGACCAATCCTGGAGTATGCGGCCCCAGCATGGAGCCCGTACCTTGTCAAGCACAAGACGAAGCTGGAAAAAGTCCAAAGGTATGCTACTAGACTAGTCCCAGAACTAAGAGGCATGAGTTATGAGGAAAGGCTGCGGGAAATGCACCTTACGTCACTGGAAGACAGAAGAGCAAGGGGGGACATGATCACAACCTACAAAATCCTCAGGGGAATCGACCGGGTAAACAAGGATTAACTATTCAACACTGGTGGGACGCGAACAAGGAAACACAGGTGGAAGCTGAGTACCCAAATGAGCCACAGAGACGTTAGAAAGAACTTTTTCAGTGTCAGAGTAGTTAGTAAATGGAATGCATTAGGAAGTGATGTGGTGGAGGCTGACTCCATACACAGTTTATAATGTAGATATGATAGAGCCCAATAGGCTCAGGAATCTGTACACCAGTTGATTGACGGTTGAGAGGCGGGACCAAAGAGCCAGAGCTCAACCCCCGCAAGCACAATTAGGTGAGTACAATTAGGTGAGTACACACACACACACACACACACACACACACACACACACACACACACACACACACAGGTTTGATACACAGTATCCTACTGGGCCATTTTTTCCATTGTATCAATATTGTTTTGTTTGTGGGTGTAGTACAATGATGGTCGAGGGCCTTGTTTGGCCGGCCCGCCCGAACGACCCATCATTGAAACCAACTAAAGTGGATTTATTTGGAGTCATTCGTGTAACAGTGTTGGGGCAGCAATATATATAACCGCGCCAATTGTATCGCTGCAGCAACCAGTATTCACCAACACGTGCATTGGTTTATGAGGAAAACTCAGGGAATTATCGTTTATTGCCACACACACGCGTGCGCACACACACACACACACTCACACACACACACACTCACACACACACACACACACACACACACACACACACACTCACACACACACACACAGGGACCAAAGAGCCAGAGCTCAACCCCCGCAAGCACAATTAGGTGAGTACACACACACACACACACACTCACACACACTCACACACACACAAACACACACACACACACACACACACGCATGACTGTATGTGATGCAACTATATAACCTGAGCTTGTAAAAGCATCTTAATCACCTTCAGTGGGTAAGTGCTTAATTACACACTAGTTCCTATAGCAGCTATCTTACCCTGTCAGAGTAGGAGAGACATAAATGTGTGTGTGCATATATATATATATATATATATATATATATATATATATATATATATATATATATATATATATATATATATATATATATATTGTATGCTTTATAATAAAGGAAGTTAATTTCCTAGAGGCTGTAGATTTCCTCGAACTCCGACGCCGGCAGGAACCGAGGATGCAGCGGGCATTCCCCCTCTGGATCGCGACACTGAGGCGCTGGAAGAGAAAACTTGCCACTCTAGGGTCCCTTGTGGTGTTAATGAGCTTGGAACCAAGATCCTTAAGAAACCTTCTTGCACTCTCTCCCCATGGGCCTAGGGTCTCAGACCCTATTGGAACGAAGTTGTACCGATCAATTTCCCTGTTCTTGGCTGACTTGTCTCTTTCTCTGTGTGTCGCCGCGGCTCCTGCTTGGCCGACACAGTGGTTGATGTATGTGGTTGCCAGGGTGGATACGCAAGTATAGTCCCATGGCAACTGCCTGCCACCCTTCCACGGGCGCAGTGTGATTCCCTCTGGTTGGCCGGCAAAGATAGCAAAGTTACGGTTCAATAGATTGCAGGGCTCTCTCTCTGCTGGACACTGGGCAGAGCCAAGGCTTCTTTTAATGATGTCATTGACTTCGTCGTGTCTAGAGTGCCAACCGCCAGATTTTCCACAGTGCAGGCCATGCAATCCATATTCGTCAGCATCTGCCTCGCCGCAAATACACCTGTGAACAGTGTGGATAGGGGCAGCAAGACGGAGAGTGACTGCAATACGGAGCTCCTGCGGATCAAGACGTGTGCCTGTCGCAGACATAGGGACTGCCAAAAGGAAGTCCCCTGCATGGGGAGCCTGCACTGCTGTGAGGCGTGCACGATCACTGGGGGTTGTTGCTGCCTCCAGCAAAGCTGTGGCTTCTTTGTCTACAATGGGGCTGTCCCAACTGGATTGTTTCTTGGCTTTCAACATGGTTAGTTGAAAGTATATATATATATATATATATATATATATATATATATATATATATATATATATATATATATATATATATATATATATATATATATATATATATATATAATAAATGCGGAAAAACCACATGTTAAAAATAGAGAATGCTAAACACGTTTTCAGCTCAATTCGCCTTCATCAGAGCAAAATAGAATGAAGAAGGATACGTTGTAGGCAGACTCTATACTCGCCAGGGCAGGTCACCTGACCACCAAGAATCCTACGGATGAAAGGGGGACGATAAAGGTCGAAGGAAAGGGGCAGATAAGGATAACTGTTCAAAACAAAAACACTGGATAATAAATACAAGTGCCACTGGATGGAAATAAACACAGGTTAAATGGATGCTATATTGTATTGACGTGCTATATTGAAGCTTATATGAGGGATCTAATTTATATATGCCAGGGATTACATTATGGCTGTTATTTCATTGATCAGAGCGGACTCGATCATATTTCGTTCAACGAAACCCTTTTAACAACACATTTTGCCCCTCCAAAGTGGCTAGAATTATCACATAAACTTGAATGTAAATACAATGCACTGGAGTGCTGGGCTGTACGAATAGCATAAGACTGTTGCTTTAATTGTGAAGCAAGAGAGTTACCAGTCTGGCCGATGTAAACACATGCACACTCGTTGCCAACGCTTACACGTTGGCAGGTCAGTAAGGACATGGGGCAGGTCAGCCAGCCGCCAAGCCAGAGTCAGCAGGGCTGCCAGCCGCCAAGCCAGAGTCAGCAGGTCAGCCAGCCGCCAAGCCAGAGTCAGCAGGGCTGCCAGCCGCCAAGCCAGAGTCAGCAGGGCTGCCAGCCGCCAAGCCAGAGTCAGCAGGGCTGCCAGCCACCAAGCCAGAGTCAGCATGGCTGCCAGCCGCCAAGCCAGAGTCAGCAGGGCTGCCAGCCGCCAAGCCAGAGTCAGCAGGTCAGCCAGTGCCAAGCCAGAGTCAGCAGGGCTGCCAGCCGCCAAACCAGAGTCAGCAGGTCAGCCAGCCGCCAAGCCAGAGTCAGCAGGTCAGCCAGCCGCCAAGCCTGAGTCAGCAGGTCAGCCAGCCGCCAAGCCAGAGTCAGCAGAGCTGCCAGCCACCAAGCCAGAGTCAGCAGGGCTGCCAGCCACCAAGCCGGAGTCAGCAGGGCTGCCAGCCGCCAAGCCAGAGTCAGCAGGGCTGCCAGCCACCAAGCCAGAGTCAGCAGGGCTGCCAGCCGCCAAGCCAGAGTCAGCAGGGCTGCCAGCCGCCAAGCCAGAGTCAGCAGGGCTGCCAGCCACCAAGCCAGAGTCAGCAGTGTTGCCAGCCACCAAGCCAGAGTCAGCAGTGTTGCCAGCCACCAAGCCAGAGTCAGCAGGGCTGCCAGCCGCCAAGCCAGAGTCAGCAGTGTTGCCAGCCACCAAGCCAGAGTCAGCAGGGCTGCCAGCTGCCAAGCCAGAGTCAGCAGGGCTGCCAGCCGCCAAGCCAGAGTCAGCAGGGCTGCCAGCCGCCAAGCCAGAGTCAGTAGGGCTGCCAGCCACCAAGCCAGAGTCAGCAGTGTTGCCAGCCACCAAGCCAGAGTCAGCAGGGCTGCCAGCTGCCAAGCCAGAGTCAGCAGGTCAGCCAGCCGCCAAGCCAGAGTCAGCAGGGCTGCCAGCCACCAAGCCAGAGTCAGCAGGGCTGCCGGCTGCCAAGCCAGAGTCAGCAGAGCTGCCAGCCACCAAGCCAGAGTCAGCAGGGCTGCCAGCCACCAAGCCAGAGTCAGCAGGGCTGCCAGCCGCCAAGCCAGAGTCAGCAGGGCTGCCAGCCACCAAGCCAGAGTCAGCAGAGCTGCCAGCCGCCAAGCCAGAGTCAGCAGGGCTGCCAGCCGCCAAGCCAGAGTCAGCAGGGCTGCCAGCCACCAAGCCAGAGTCAGCAGGGCTGCCAGCCGCCAAGCCAGAGTCAGCAGTGTTGCCAGCCACCAAGCCAGAGTCAGCAGGGCTGCCAGCCGCCAAGCCAGAGTCAGCAGTGTTGCCAGCCACCAATCCAGAGTCAGCAGGGCTGCCAGCCGCCAAGCCAGAGTCAGCAGGGCTGCCAGCCGCCAAGCCAGAGTCAGCAGGTCAGCCAGCCGCCAAGCCAGAGTCAGCAGGGCTGCCAGCCGCCAAGCCAGAGTCAGCAGGGCTGCCAGCCGCCAAGCCAGAGTCAGCAGATCAGCCAGCCACCAATCCAGAGTCAGCAGGGCTGCCAGCCGCCAAGCCAGAGTCAGCAGGGCTGCCAGCCGCCAAGCCAGAGTCAGCAGGGCTGCCACCAGCATCAATTACACCTGTCCCAGTGTTCCTCAAGTAATTAAGTCTGACCTGAGCAGGAGTCCATTAGCACCTGTTGTAATGACTTATATAATCTTTTCAGACGGGGAGACTTTGCCCTAAGAGTAAGGTGGCGCTGGGATCATCAATGGTGTAGGGAGGTGGCGCTGGGATCATCAATGGTGTAGGGAGGTGGCGCTGGGATCATCAATGGTGTAGGGAGGTGGGGCGCTGGGGTCATCAATGGTGTAGGGAGGTGGCGCTGGGATCATCAATGGTGTAGGGAGGTGGGGCGCTGGGATCATCAATGGTGTAGGGAGGTGGCGCTGGGATCATCAATGGTGTAGGGAGGTGGCGCTGGGATCATCAATGGTGTAGGGAGGTGGCGCTGGGGTCATCAATGGTGTAGGGAGGTGGCGCTGGGATCATCAATGGTGTAGGGAGGTGGGGCGCTGGGATCATCAATGGTGTAGGGAGGTGGGGCGCTGGGGTCATCAATGGTGTAGGGAGGTGGAGCGCTGGGGTCATCAATGGTGTAGGGAGGTGGGGCGCTGGGATCATCAATGGTGTAGGGAGGTGGGGCGCTGGGATCATCAATGGTGTAGGGAGGTGGAGCGCTGGGGTCATCAATGGTGTAGGGAGGTGGAGCGCTGGGGTCATCAATGGTGTAGGGAGGTGGGGCGCTGGGATCATCAATGGTGTAGGGAGGTGGAGCGCTGGGATCATCAATGGTGTAGGGAGGTGGCGCTGGGGTCATCAATGGTGTAGGGAGGTGGGGCGCTGGGATCATCAATGGTGTAGGGAGGTGGGGCGCTGGGATCATCAATGGTGTAGGGAGGTGGAGCGCTGGAATCATCAATGGTGTAGGGAGGTGGCGCTGGGATCATCAATGGTGTAGGGAGGTGGGGCGCTGGGATCATCAATGGTGTAGGGAGGTGGCGCTGGGGTCATCAATGGTGTAGGGAGGTGGCGCTCGGGTCATCAATGGTGTAGGGAGGTGGCGCTCGGATCATCAATGGTGTAGGGAGGTGGCGCTCGGGTCATCAATGGTGTAGGGAGGTGGCGCTCGGGTCATCAATGGTGTAGGGAGGTGGCGCTCGGGTCATCAATGGTGTAGGGAGGTGGCGCTCGGATCATCAATGGTGTAGGGAGGTGGGGCGCTCGGATCATCAATGGTTTAGGGAGGCGGGGCACTCGGATCATCAATGGTGTAGGGAGGTGGCGCTGGGATCATCAATGGTGTAGGGAGGTGGGGCACTCGGGTCATCAATGGTTTAGGGAGGTGGCGCTGGGATCATCAATGGTGTAGGGAGGTGGGGCGCTCGGGTCATCAATGGTTTAGGGAGGTGGAGCGCTGGGATCATCAATGGTTTAGGGAGGTGGGGCGCTGGGATCATCAATGGTGTAGGGAGGTGGCGCTGGGATCATCAATGGTGTAGGGAGGTGGAGCGCTGGGATCATCAATGGTGTAGGGAGGTGGCGCTGGGGTCATCAATGGTGTAGGGAGGTGGCGCTGGGATCATCAATGGTGTAGGGAGGTGGCGCTGGGATCATCAATGGTGTAGGGAGGTGGGGCTGGGGTCATCAATGGTGTAGGGAGGTGGCGCTGGGGTCATCAATGGTGTAGGGAGGTGGGGCTGGGATCATCAATGGTGTAGGGAGGTGGGGCGCTGGGATCATCAATGGTGTAGGGAGGTGGGGCGCTGGGATCATCAATGGTGTAGGGAGGTGGAGCGCTGGGATCATCAATGGTGTAGGGAGGTGGGGCGCTCGGGTCATCAATGGTGTAGGGAGGTGGCGCTGGGATCATCAATGGTGTAGGGAGGTGGCGCTGGGGTCATCAATGGTGTAGGGAGGTGGCGCTGGGATCATCAATGGTGTAGGGAGGTGGCGCTGGGATCATCAATGGTGTAGGGAGGTGGGGCGCTGGGATCATCAATGGTGTAGGGAGGTGGGGCGCTGGGGTCATCAATGGTGTAGGGAGGTGGGGCGCTGGGGTCATCAATGGTGTAGGGAGGTGGAGCGCTGGGATCATCAATGGTTTAGGGAGGTGGCGCTGGGATCATCAATGGTGTAGGGAGGTGGAGCGCTGGGGTCATCAATGGTGTAGGGAGGTGGAGCGCTGGGATCATCAATGGTGTAGGGAGGCGGAGCGCTGGGGTCATCAATGGTGTAGGGAGGTGGCGCTGGGATCATCAATGGTGTAGGGAGGTGGCGCTGGGATCATCAATGGTGTAGGGAGGTGGAGCGCTGGGATCATCAATGGTGTAGGGAGGTGGAGCGCTGGGGTCATCAATGGTGTAGGGAGGTGGAGCGCTGGGATCATCAATGGTGTAGGGAGGCGGAGCGCTGGGATCATCAATGGTGTAGGGAGGTGGGGCACTCGGATCATCAATGGTTTAGGGAGGTGGCGCTGGGATCATCAATGGTGTAGGGAGGTGGCGCTCGGATCATCAATGGTGTAGGGAGGTGGCGCTGGGATCATCAATGGTGTAGGGAGGTGGCGCTGGGATCATCAATGGTGTAGGGAGGTGGCGCTGGGATCATCAATGGTGTAGGGAGGTGGAGCGCTGGGGTCATCAATGGTGTAGGGAGGTGGCGCTGGGATCATCAATGGTGTAGGGAGGTGGAGCGCTGGGGTCATCAATGGTGTAGGGAGGTGGAGCGCTGGGATCATCAATGGTGTAGGGAGGCGGAGCGCTGGGATCATCAATGGTGTAGGGAGGTGGGGCACTCGGATCATCAATGGTTTAGGGAGGTGGCGCTGGGATCATCAATGGTGTAGGGAGGTGGCGCTCGGATCATCAATGGTGTAGGGAGGTGGCGCTGGGATCATCAATGGTGTAGGGAGGTGGCGCTGGGATCATCAATGGTGTAGGGAGGTGGCGCTGGGATCATCAATGGTGTAGGGAGGTGGGGCGCTGGGGTCATCAATGGTGTAGGGAGGTGGGGCGCTGGGGTCATCAATGGTGTAGGGAGGTGGGGCGCTGGGATCATCAATGGTGTAGGGAGGTGGCGCTGGGATCATCAATGGTTTAGGGAGGTGGGGCGCTGGGATCATCAATGGTGTAGGGAGGTGGGGCGCTCGGGTCATCAATGGTGTAGGGAGGTGGAGCGCTGGGATCATCAATGGTGTAGGGAGGTGGGGCGCTGGGATCATCAATGGTTTAGGGAGGTGGAGCGCTGGGGTCATCAATGGTGTAGGGAGGTGGCGCTGGGATCATCAATGGTGTAGGGAGGTGGGGCGCTGGGATCATCAATGGTGTAGGGAGGTGGCGCTGGGATCATCAATGGTGTAGGGAGGTGGCGCTGGGATCATCAATGGTGTAGGGAGGTGGCGCTGGGATCATCAATGGTGTAGGGAGGTGGGGCGCTGGGGTCATCAATGGTGTAGGGAGGGGGCGCTGGGGTCATCAATGGTGTAGGGAGGTGGAGCGCTCGGGTCATCAATGGTGTAGGGAGGTGGGGCGCTGGGATCATCAATGGTGTAGGGAGGTGGGGCGCTGGGATCATCAATGGTGTAGGGAGGTGGCGCTGGGGTCATCAATGGTGTAGGGAGGTGGAGCGCTGGGATCATCAATGGTTTAGGGAGGTGGCGCTGGGATCATCAATGGTGTAGGGAGGTGGGACGCTGGGGTCATCAATGGTGTAGGGAGGTGGCGCTCGGGTCATCAATGGTGTAGGGAGGTGGGGCGCTGGGATCATCAATGGTTTAGGGAGGTGGGGCGCTCGGGTCATCAATGGTGTAGGGAGGTGGGGCGCTCGGGTCATCAATGGTGTAGGGAGGTGGGGCGCTCGGGTCATCAATGTTTTAGGGAGGTGGGGCGCTCGGGTCATCAATGGTGTAGGGAGGTGGCGCTGGGATCATCAATGGTGTAGGGAGGTGGCGCTCGGATCATCAATGGTGTAGGGAGGTGGCGCTCGGATCATCAATGGTTTAGGGAGGTGGGGCGCTGGGATCATCAATGGTGTAGGGAGGTGGCGCTCGGATCATCAATGGTGTAGGGAGGTGGCGCTCGGATCATCAATGGTTTAGGGAGGTGGGGCGCTGGGGTCATCAATGGTGTAGGGAGGTGGGGCGCTCGGATCATCAATGGTTTAGGGAGGTGGGGCGCTCGGATCATCAATGGTGTAGGGAGGTGGGGCGCTGGGGTCATCAATGGTGTAGGGAGGTGGGGCGCTCGGATCATCAATGGTGTAGGGAGGTGGGGCGCTCGGGTCATCAATGGTTTAGGGAGGTGGGGCGCTCGGGTCATCAATGGTGTAGGGAGGTGGGGCGCTCGGATCATCAATGGTGTAGGGAGGTGGGGCGCTCGGGTCATCAATGGTTTAGGGAGGTGGGGCGCTCGGGTCATCAATGGTGTAGGGAGGTGGGGCGCTCGGATCATCAATGGTGTAGGGAGGCGGAGCGCTGGGATCATCAATGGTGTAGGGAGGTGGGGCGCTGGGGTCATCAATGGTGTAGGGAGGTGGGGCGCTGGGGTCATCAATGGTGTAGGGAGGTGGGGCGCTGGGGTCATCAATGGTTTAGGGAGGTGGGGCGCTCGGATCATCAATGGTGTAGGGAGGTGGGGCGCTGGGATCATCAATGGTTTAGGGAGGTGGGGCGCTCGGGTCATCAATGGTGTAGGGAGGTGGGGCCCTCGGATCATCAATGTTTTAGGGAGGTGGGGCGCTCGGGTCATCAATGGTGTAGGGAGGTGGGGCGCTCGGGTCATCAATGTTTTAGGGAGGTGGGGCGCTCGGGTCATCAATGGT
>NW_027189756.1:27500-47500 GCF_040958095.1 Procambarus clarkii | reverse complement strand
GTATGTGGGTAAGGGAGTGTTGTATGTGGGTAAGGGAGTGTTGTATGTGGGTAAGGTAGTGTTGTATGTGGGTAAGGTAGTGTTGTATGTGGGTAAGGTAGTGTTGTATGTGGGTAAGGTAGTGTTGTATGTGGGTAAGGGAGTGTTGTATGTGGGTAAGGTAGTGTTGTGTGTGGGTAAGGGAGTGTTGTATGTGGGTAAGGTAGTGTTGTATGTGCGTAAGGGAGTGTTGTATGTGGGTAAGGTAGTGTTGTATGTGGGTAAGGGAGTGTTGTATGTGGGTAAGGTAGTGTTGTATGTGGGTAAGGTAGTGTTGTATGTGGGTAAGGGAGTGTTGTATGTGGGTAAGGGAGTGTTGTATGTGGGTAAGGGAGTGTTGTATGTGGGTAAGGGACAAGAGGAGGGTCAGAGGTGGAACACTCCTAGATGACAGAGTGCAGGGGAGTGAGTGTGTGAAGCTCCTGGTCCGGCTTGAGTGAAAGCCTCGGAAAACCCTTCGTAAGTTCAGTAGAACTTCAGGTTACAATTCTTTTGACTATGTCGTGGCGTAGTTGGCTAGGGCGTGTGCGTGGGAACACCCACCGCATAGGTTCGAATCCTCATCACGGCCCCTATGGATTTTCTCGGTAATATTATTATTATTATTATTATTAACTTCAAATATCTATATCTTTAGAGCAGACTGTCTCTAAAAAAATGACGTTTCGGGCCTCGCCCTGCATTAACGCACGAAAGGAGGTATGGGAGTGTCATAGGACAGGCGGGGTCGGCCCAAGTGCCATGCTTTAAGAAATAACGGCATCTATAACGACCCTTAGGAATTTTCACGAAATCTGAAATTAAACCAGGCCTTTGTTTTCATAGAATTTAAATGCTTACTCCGGTCATTGCTTTGCTGAATATTTTATTAGACAGAGACCAAGCTTTAAGGCGGCATTTTATTGACCTCCAAACTGCTTTTGATGCAGCAAACATGAGTAAAGGAACCGCCTCAGTCCTTATCAAGGGAGTCAAAAGTATATATTGAGTATATATATTCATAGGGGGCCTGACGGCTGAGTGAACAGCGCTCGGGATTCGTAGTCCTAAGGTTCCGGGTTCGATCCCCGGTGGAGGCGGAGACAAATGGGCAGAGTTTCTTTCACCCTAATGCCTCCTGTTCACCTAGCAGTAAATAGGTACCTGGGAGTTAGACAGCTGCCACGGGCTGCTTCCTGGGATGTGTAACAAAAAGGAGGTCTGGTCGAGGACCGGGCCGCGGGGACGGTGAGTCCGGAGTCTCTCTCTCTCTCTCTCCTTACCCACATACAACCATCCATTCTTCCCCTTCCCTTAATATTCCATCAGACTCATCAGACTGTTCCTTCCCTTTCTCCACATTCCTTCATTCCCAAATCTGCCGGTTCCTCCCTATCTCCCTCTCTACCTTTTCCTTTCTCTCCCTCTCCATCTCTCACTCTCTCTCCATCTCTCATTCTCTCTCCATTTCTCATTATCCATCTTCATCTCTCATTCTCCATCTCCATCTCTCTGTCTTTCTCAATCTTTCCACCTTATCCATCTACTGCTTTGTTAACTAGGAAGAACACCAACAATTCCTCTATGAAGAGTATAAGACGTACTACGACGTACTACGACGCACCACGACGCACCACGACGTACTACGACGCACCACGACGCACCACGACGCACCACGACGTACTACGACGCACCACGACGCACCACGACGCACCACGACGTACTACGACGCACCACGACGCACCACGACGTACTACGACGCACCACGACGGACCACGACGCACCACGACGGACCACGACGCACCACGACGTACTACGACGTACCACGACGTACTACGACGTACCACGACGTACTACGACGCACCACGACGTACTACGACGTACCACGACGTACTACGACGTACCACGACGTACTACGACGCGCCACGACGTACTACGACGTACTACGACGCGCCACGACGTACTACGACGCACCACGACGTACTACGACGCACCACGACGTACTACGACGTACTACGACGCGCCACGACGCACCACGACGTACTACGACGCACCACGACGTACTACGACGTACTACGACGCGCCACGACGCACCACGATGTACTACGACGCACCACGACGTACTACGACGTACTACGACGCACCACGACGCACCACGACGTACTACGACGCACCACGACGTACTACGACGCACCACGACGTACTACGACGCACCACGACGTACTACGACGTACTACGACGCGCCACGACGTACTACGACGCACAACGACGTACTACGACGCACCACGACGCACCACGACGTACTACGACGCACCACGACGTACCACGACGTACCAACACATTAATTATCTCAGCTGATGAATCCTGCGCCAAAAAGGTTTCACACTCATCTGCTTAGTGGAGGTAAATTTATTCCGACAGGATGACGGGATTGGTAATTTTTTTTCATTCCTTTCTGGCTTGTTTAAGGGAATGTTTTTGGGGCCTTTGGTGTGGAGGGTTGAGTTAGAGGGATTGGTGGTTGATGAGATTGGTGGGGGATTGTGGTTGATGAGATTGGTGGGGGATTGGTGGTGGATGAGATTGGTGGGGGGATTGTGGTTGATGAGATTGGTGGGGGATTGGTGGTTGATGAGAGTTGTGGGGGATTGTAGTTGATGAGAGTTGTGGGGGATTGTGGTTGATGAGATTGGTGGGGGATTGTGGTTGATTGGAAGATTAGAGAGAGGTGGTCACCAGCTTGGTCAGCTGTGACAAAAATTGGTCGTATTAGAAAATGGAAACGGCTGCCGAAAATAACGTACTGTCCCGTTTTCTGTTTTGGGTCCTCTGGCAGGTTAGGATAAGGGCACTTTAGTACGACAGTTTCTGGACGTTGGGAGACCTTAGGAGGACGGGCTGGGCTGCTTGTGTAATCACCTGTGGTTAAAGTAACCGGTTAACCGTAATTTGGGAAGTAGAAAAGGAGATTAGGATATGTCTGCTTATGTTGTATTTTAAAGTAGTGACCCACAATGTATTAGAGCTTCTGTACAGTATCCTTGTACCTCATACACGTGTCATGAGCTGAATAGTATGGCTCAAGAAAGTATTATAGATGTTGACACTGAATATAATCTGAAATGCTGACAAGTGATGTCTATTAGACACAATGTCTGTCTATCTATCCACAGATAGATAGACAATGCTAAATGCTATATAGGGCTATAGCCTTATCCAACTTTGCAGGGTGACGAGGGAATGCTATGGAGTACAGACATGTGCCTGAATCATCATAGGTTCAAAATGCTTTTAAGAAATACTAGCCTTCACATATTCGATTTTCATGGGAGCAAGTGTGAAATATTTGGTGTGATTTCCATAGAGTTTTTGGTGATTGCAACAATATATTTTCTGAGGGGGGGCGAGGGGGGAGGAGAAGGACGAATTGGGGACCAAGGGGATGGGGATGAAGAGTTGGGAAGAGGGGAAAAGGGTGCGAAGAGGGTTTAAGAGACCCGGGAACAGCCGGGTACATCTATATACCTATATATTGAAATACCTGTCTGCAGGTACGTGTGCGTTGAGACGTCGGGCCGCGACGTCGCGGAGTTAGACGCAAGGCCGCGACGTCGCGGAGTTAGACGTCAGGCCGCGACGTCGTCGAGTTAGACGTCAGGGCGCGACGTCGTGGAGTTAGACGTCAGGCCGCGACGTCGTGGAGTTAGACGTCAGGCCGCGACGTCGTGAAGTTAGACGTCAGGCCGCGACGTCGTGGAGTTAGACGTCAGGCCGCGACGTCGTGAAGTTAGACGTCAGGGCGCGACGTCGTGAAGTTAGACGTCAGGCCGCGACGTCGTGAAGTTAGACGTCAGGCCGCGACGTCGTGGAGTTAGACGTCAGGGCGCGACGTCGTGGAGTTAGACGTCAGGCCGCGACGTCGTGGAGTTAGACGTCAGGGCGCGACGTCGTGGAGTTAGACGTCAGGCCGCGACGTCGTGGAGTTAGGCGTCAGGGCGCGACGTCGTGGAGTTAGACGTCAGGCCGCGACGTCGTGGAGTTAGACGTCAGGGCGCGACGTCGTGGAGTTAGACGTCAGGCCGCGACGTCGTGGAGTTAGGCGTCAGGGCGCGACGTCGTGGAGTTAGACGTCAGGCCGCGACGTCGTGGAGTTAGGCGTCAGGGCGCGACGTCGTGGAGTTAGACGTCAGGCCGCGACGTCGTGGAGGTAAGCGTCCAGTGACGTCCAGTGACGTCCAGTGATGACGCAGTGCAGAGAGCATTGCAACATCAGTGCAATCACCTTCTGCGGTTGCATGGTCAACACCGTCCAGCACTATATTGTCTTAGCAGATCTACAACCAGCTCCAGGGAGGACAGAAGACAGTGTGTATATGCTGGTTAGCACTGTAAATGTCCGGCCACGTCTGAGGTTAGAATTGTTACCTAACAATAAATTGTTAGAATTGTTAGCTAAAACAGGATGGAACGACCTTTCAGCAGTCTTGGAACTGAAGGATTGTTGGGTTGATAGAGCTTGTTCTATCTTGAGGTTATCTTGAGATAATTTCGGGGCTTAGCGTCCCCGCGGCCCGGTCCTCGACCAGGCTTCCTTTTTGTTATACACCCCCAGGAAGCAGCCCGTGGCAGCTGTCTAACTCCCAGGTACCTATTTACTGCTAGGTGAATAGGTGCATCAAAGCTGAAAAAAACTCTGCCCATTTGTTTCCGCCTCCACCGGGGATCGAACCCGGAACCTCAGGACTACGAATCCCGAGCGCTGTCCACTCAGCCGTCAGGCCCCCTGATGAGGGTCATCAATTATGCATAACGTAATGGAATTGATGGCAAATCAACTATTTTAAACACCATTTCCGTCCTCAGTGACCCAGAATTGGTTGAAAATTGACCTAATTTGTTGCAGAATGGCTTTAAACCGGTGTTAGTACTTAGTTCTCACTGAGCACTAATTACTAGCCTTTGATTAGGGTAGTTTAGTGCCTGTACCCCATACCCAGCCTGTGGGGGGGACTCGAACTATCGCCATCTTCACTTTCCTTGTGTAATCTGTTCCGCCAGTTACAGGGTGTCAACAGAACAGTTCTCACATCAATCGTAACTTGTAATGGTCTGCCCTCCCCCCCCCCCTGCTCCTTAGAGGGGGGGGGAGTCACTTTAAGTTAGTTATTGATGACCTTTGGGGTAGTGGCCATCTCTTGCTTCAAATGGTTTATTAACGACTGCCCTGAAAGTTGTCACTCTCTCTCTGTCGGAAAATCCGACACTTCGCGAGAGATTATCTACGAATTTTGTGGACTTTATTTCGCGAGGTCACTAATAATATTTAATACTTCTAGATAATATTAGAAGTTTCATAGAGGCTAATTAAGAGGCTATTATCAATAATTGTGTATATTATTTCTCCAAAATAGAGAATTATTTAATATATTGCACTAGTGATCTCAGTATAATATTTACTAATTGCCAACCCACAACAGGGTAGGATATTAACCATTGACTAGTTGAACTATTATCGTTCATCCTAGTCCCATTATTACCATAGTCAGTTGTACTATATTGATCAACCTAACACCATTAATGAATGGTCCAGACCCTATTTTGGGTGTAATTTTTATCAACTCGAGTTGAGTTGTATATATAATAATTTACTTATGATCATTACACCTTTGAGTGATTAATTAGTGTCTCTACCATCCTAGGGTGATATAGAAGAGCTAACCTAAAGGTACTTCCATGACACTGGTTTATCACTCAAATCATTAGTGTGTATGATTGTATATATATAATGTGTATTAATTTTAAGTGCTAACCTCTAGTAGAGGTAGGATTACAGCCTAGTGAGTGTAGAATTTACCCTAGGCTACCATCAGTACTTGTTCAGTATTATGAGCAGCCCAAGTACAAGTCCCACAAGGCTTCACCAACGAGCCAGTATGGATAATGCAGGGAGAATGAAAAGAACCCTTACAGGTCTTAAAGGCCACTTAACAAGACAGATCAAGAAATGTGAAGATTTGTCACAACAATCAACAGTTGATTATGCTGACCTGGAAAGCTATTATCAAGCAGCTGCAGGTAAATTTGAACAAATCAAATGCCAAATAGCAACATATGTGGCTGAACTTGCCAACACCAATTTATCAGAAACAGAAATAGACGACATTATGGTTGATCTTGCGAGTTATTGTGATCTTGTGATCTTGCGATCACACTCAGGCCACGTTACAGCCTTATGTCAAATTAATTGCCCAGAACAAGGCAACAGCAACAACAACAACAGTTGCATCTAATACGAGTCAAGCAGAAGCTCGACTCCCTCCAATTAATTTACCCACTTTCTCAGGAAAAGATGAGGAAGATTGGGACGAATTTTGGAACAAATTCGTTGACCTTGTAGACTCAAAACAATCTTTACCAAAGAGTAGTAAATTCTCTTATTTGCAAGGCCAATTATCAGGTGAGGCTAAAACAGTAGTATCCCATCTGAGATTAACTAATGACGGCTATGATCTGGCAGTAAAACTCCTCAAGGATAATTATGCTGATCCAGAAGTAAGAACATCACATTTAGTTCATGAGCTGTTGCATTTACCCCCACCGGAGGCTTCAGCTGATTCACTCCAAGTCTTCAAGCTGGAGGTAGAATCATTGATCAATGCCATCAGCCTGACAGCAGATACAAACGGGGCTGAGTGGGTCTTGAAAATAATTGTCCAGGAGAAAATACCTAGGGACATATTGAGACAAATGAGTGCTCATTACAATAAAAGTATCTTATCTATGAATGAAATATCTGAAGGTTTAAAGTCAGTAGTTCATCAATTACGAACACATGACAAATTAAAACCACCAAGTAAACCCTCAGAAACCAATAATAGTAAACCACAGAGTACCAAAGGTACTCCAAATCAATCTAGACAATATAATTCAACACCAAAGTGGAACAGTAGCAGTGTGGGCGTATATGCAGTGGGACCCTCCAAGCCTATAGTTACTGTGTCACCCAAGAACGTGACACCAAAGGGTACTGGAAGCTATGGAACATGTTTGTTCTGCAATGAGAAACATTCAATGTACCACTGCTCTAATTTTCCTGATAGTGACGCCCGTGTTGAGCGACTCAAAGATTTGCAACATTGCACGAGGTGCCTCAGGAAACATAACATCAAGGACTGTGATACCCAATTACACACCTGTAATAGGTGTAACAAAGGTCAGCACCATGCAGCATTGTGCAGAGACACCAAAACAACGTCTCCAAACCCCAAGGTGGAAGATAGCATTCCCACCACAGTACAGTACTGCAAGGTGCAACAAACAAAGAGTGTCCAATCGGCAAAGTCTAAAGGTAATACGACTTTGCCTACTGCCCAAATTACCATCCTGAATAAGAGGGCCAAGGTCCATACCCGTGGGTTGTTTGACCAAGGATCCCAGAGAACATATATCACTAAAAAGTTGGCAGATGAACTACAATTAAGGCCTGTAGCCCAGACGTCATTCAACATCTCAGGGTTTGTAACAGATGTAGGACCTCAAGTCTAACAGGTGGTACAACCATCAGTACGTTTAGGCAGGTACGTCTGTCGAGTACAAGCCATTGTGGTGGACAAAATACCAGTAGACCTACAAGTTCAAGGTCTGAGAGCAACAGCCAAATTCCTGAGAAATAGAGGAATAAAATTGGCAGATAATATTAAGTCTGATCACCTCACCGACTTCGGTCTCCTTGTTGGGACAGACTATTGCCATCGATTCATCGGTAGCCCTGCTAAATATCAGGGTATAACCATGTTAAACTCTGCAGGAGGTAAATTACTCTCAGGCCCAGTATCAAGCCTGGGGAGACCTATGCCTGCAGATAAACAATACCAGTAGAAATCTAAATTTGTCAACTGATTATATTTCTCCAGTAGCATTATACTAAGGAGATTACAGCTGACTATACCAACAGAGGTTGATGTTAGTATCATCATTTGAAGCTGAAGATGAGTTCATGAGGCCTCAGTGGCAAATCAGTGAACAGTAGCCTAAAACAGCTACAAGTCACTGCGACCAATGTCACTGAACCCACTGCAGTCTCAGAACCATACTTTACTTTAATGATGAGCTATTCAATCTTCTGAATCAATTAACTAAATTAAACCCCAATAAATCTGATGACTGATTTGATACATTTATTATTTAATCAAGATGTTTTCCATGGGCCTCAGTGTTTATATATCAGTGACCAGTTACCTGAACAAACTTCAAGTTATATCTAATGTCACTGATCTCACTGCAGTCCCTGAATCATACTTGACTGTAGTACTTGATCACATTCAGTCTTCTGGGTTAAATAATATGTAATAAGGCTTGAATATTAGCCTTTCAAGAGTTGACAGGGAAATGAAATCGCATTAGACTTCTAACCCCTGCAACTCTAGTACGGGACATCCGTCCTGTATGAACAGACGCACAAATGTGTGATTACTAACTACTAACATCAAATTAATCTAATAATTCGAAGGAGGAGTATCGGTGTTCGTCTGTTCTAAAGAGGACTTCGACCCGTGAGCAGCCCCCTGGGGAATTATGTCGGAAAATCCGACACCATTTAATAATCATACAGATAATAGCTGTATTGTATAAACAAGTTACCCATAGAAAACGTAACTTGTAGTGGAATTACCGTCTAAAAGAAAACGGAATATCATCACCACATACCATTATAAATTCACCAGCTATTCTGCTGGGAATTATTCTTAAATACATTAGTCTTTGGACTTTACCATCATAAAACATCTCATATAAATTAACTTAATTATCAGTATTAAAGTAGAGTAAATGTGACCCTTCTATCACTTATTGACATCTGGACAATGTAAGCTAGGCGTCAGGGTGAGGGAGGGCAGCCATTGTTGATATTAGACCAGAGGCTCACAGGAGCAAATACGGCTCCTGTTAATTTTACTTGGACGAAGTGTTATGGAAACCAAAGGTGTACCATTATCACACGCTGTCAACAAATTCAAGTTAAGTGTCTTTCCGAAACCCGTATATCTATCATTAGTGGCCATTAATGTCATTGGGTAGGGTGATCCGGTTAGATCACGAAATCGCCTCATACTAAAGGTAATTAAGCCAGGTCTTCATTGTTCCATGTACAGTATTTTCTCTGACATAGCTTGTCATATATAGGTATCTGGCTTTACACCTTTTGACAGGTCAAGACGAGGAAGCATGCTTTGTACATCAGTTACCAGGGTGATGGAAGCTACCTCAAAGAGGATAATTTGGTGTCTACATCCTAGTTATACCTGTTTGGACTAAAGCCTGCTGTACTATAAGATAAGGAACCTTTTCAATGTATGTAGTTAATACTGTAGTTTGATTGGCTGCATATATATAAATTAATTTAATATAAACCCCCCTAATGTGTAGAGGATCGATTTGTGAGATTGAGATTATTGCAGAAATACAGTCCACTTAACATCATACAAATTGCTATCGAAGTATATAAATTAACGTAAATATAAATTCATATAAATTAAATAAATATAAATCTCACAGGTCGGTTCCCACACTCTCTCTCTCTCTCTCTCTCTCTCTCTCTCTCTCTCTCTCTCTCTCTCTCTCTCTCTCTCTCTCTCTCTCTCTCTCTCTCTCTCTCTCTCTCTCTCTCTCTCTCTCTCTCTCTCTCTCTCTCTCTCTCTCTCTCTCTCTCTCTCTCTCTCTCTCACTCTCACACACACACACACACACAAGGTGTGGAGGAAAAAAATTAGTTAGTAACAGTTGATTGACAGTTGAGAGGCGGGCCGAAAGAGCAGAGCTCAACCCCCGCAATCAACTCCTAGATCTTTCTCTCTGTCCGTTGATGAAGTACTTAATGAAACAGAACAGAGAGAAAGATCTAGGAAGTTGATATCACACCAAACCTGTCTCCTGAAGCCCACATAAAGAGAATAACGTCTGCGGCATATGCGAGGCTGGCTAACATCAGAACAGGCCGTTCAGGAACCTGTGTAAGGAATCATTCAGATTCTTGTACACCTACATATGTAAGACCAATCCTGGAGTATGCGGCCCCAGCATGGAGCCCGTACTTTTTTTTTTTTGAGATATATACAAGAGTTGTTACATTCTTGTAGAGCCACTAGTACGCGTAGCGTTTCGGGCAGGTCCCTGGAATACGATCCCCGCCGCGAAGAATTCGTTGTTACAACCAAGTACACATTTTACTGTTGCGTTAAACAGAGGCTACAGTTAAGGATTTGCGTCCAGTAAATCCTCCCCGGCCAGGATACGAACCCATGACAAAGCGCTCGCGGAACGCCAGGCGAGTGTCTTACCACTGCACCACGGAGACTGGTGAAGAAGACTGACGTTGTCAAGCACAAGACGAAGCTGGAAAATGTTCAGAGGTATGCCACTAGACTAGTCCTCAGAACTAAGAGGCATGAGTTACGAGGAAAGACTGCGGGAAATGCACCTTACGAAACTGGAAGACAGAAGAGCTTGGGGAGACATGATCAACACATACAAAATTCTCAGGGGAATTGACAGGGTAGACAATAATGGATTATTTAACATGGGTGGTACGCGAACAAGGGACACTGGAGGAAACTGAGTACCCACACACCCACATGAGCCACAGAGACGCTTAGAAAGAACTTTTTCAGTGTCAGAGTAGTTAACAGGTGGAATGCATTAGGCAGTGATGTGGTGGAGGCTGACTCCATACACAGTTTATAATGTAGATATGATAGAGCCCAGTAGGCTCAGGAACCTGTACACCAGTTGATTGACAGTTGAGAGGCGGGACCAAAGAGCCAAAGCTCAACCCCCGCAAGCACAATTAGGTGAGTACAACTAGGAGAATACACACACATACACACTGTATGTGTGTACTGGAGTCAGCCTCCACCACATCACTGCCTAATGCATTCCACCTGTTAACTACTCCCACACTGAAAAAGTTCTTTCTAACGTCTCTGTGGCTCATGTGGGTACTTGTACACATACTTGTAGTACGTACACACACACACACGCACACACACACACACACACGCCGCCGGGAGTCTGTAGGAGACACGCGATTAGTGAGGTCCGCGGAAATTCGTCAATTTCTCGGGACATTGAAGGAGTATAGAGGCTAGATCATAGTATTTGGCCTCTCGCAGTGTGTAGCTAGCAGGGTGCAACATAGCATAGTCATATCGCTAGCGATAGTGCCAAGATTTGGCGAAGAAACCAAAAGTGGAGCTAGTGGCATCACCGGTGCATGTAAGTGTGTGACCTGACCGGGTGGGACGACCCGCCGTGGAGCTACCTGATTGTGCTGTGAGTGGTGACTGTGATCAGTGGTACAGTGAATTAGTGAACTGTCACATAACGATACAGTGACTGACTCCAGAGCTTTGAGTAGACAGAGAAGAAGACCTCATCAATCTACCAGCATTTAGTGAATCACCTAGTGGGAGACAACGAAGGATAAACATCGTCATCATACATCGCCCTGCCCTTACTCATCTGGTTGTGTGAGCGGGAGGCAGTCTGGTATGTACCCCTCTCTGGTCAATTAATCAGGTGTACAGATTGAGGTAAAAGATTATCAAATTCTCGTTCAGGATATCAAATATATTTAAAAATCTCAGAGTGGCTCATTTAGGCAGAGGTAACGCATAAGGGATATCTTGACACATACAAGCACGCCCGCCCACGTACGTATACACGCACACAAGTGTGCACACGCTAAAACAGACACACACACACGTGCATGCACACACACACGTGCACGCGCACACACACACACAATTGTTCAGTCAGGGGAAAAGGCATTAACACCTGGGATAGACCTTACTATCCCCCCCCTCTTGACCCCACCACCTGACCTGACCTGACTTAGCCGCCATCTCCGCCCCCCCCCACCCCCAGTCCCCCGCATCGCCCATACACTCTTCCCCTCCCCACTCTCCCTCTCTCCCACTCCCTCTCTCCCACTCCCACTATCTCTCTCCTGCTCTCTCTCTCCTGCTCTCTCTCTCTCTCTCTCTCTCTCTCTCTCTCTCTCTCTCTCTCTCTCTCTCTCTCTCTCTCTCTCTCTCTCTCTCTCTCACTCTCTCTCTCTCTCTCTCTCTCTCTCTCTCTCTCTCTCTCTCTCTCTCTCTCTCTCTCTCTCTCTCTCTCTCTCTCTCTCTCTCTCCCTCCCTCCCTCTCTCTCTCCCTCCCTCTCTTTCCTTCCCCCTCCCTCCCCCCTCCCTCTCTTTCCTTCCCCCTCCCTCTCTGCCCACACACACACACACACACACCTCCCCCCCTCTCTCCCTTACCCGCTCTCTCCCTCACCCGCTCTCTTCCTCATCCACTCTCTCCCTCTCCTCTCCCTCCCGCCTCTCTCTCCATCTCCTCCCCCCCCTCCCCTTCTACCTTCTTCTCACTTCAGTGGAAGGGTCGGATCCCCCCCCACCCACCCATTTATCTCTCCCTTTATCACTCCCTTTCTCTCTCTCTCTCTCTCTCTCTCTCTCTCTCTCTCTCTCTCTCTCTCTCTCTCTCTCTCTCTCTCTCTCTCTCTCCCTCTCTCTCTCTCTCCCTCCCCAATCCCAACAGGGTCAAGATGGCAGCCAGAGGTCCCAGGGGAGCAGGAAAGAGCCAAGGTGACGAGATGAAGGAAATGTTCGCCCAGTTTTCTGGAGGACATCAAGAGTGAGATGCAAGAAATGATGCAGGAAATGAAGAACGAAATAAGCAACCTGAAAAGAGAGCTGACAGCAGCAAAGGAGGAGATTAGAACCCTCAAAGAGAATGGTATCGAGGCTGAGAGTCAGAAAACCACCCAGGGAGAAGGTGGTAATAGTTTTCTGGATGAGAATGCCACAGTAAAAGCAACATTTGCGGAAATACTAAAAAAAAATAACTCTGAAGTAATGACTGCAGTGATGGAGGTGGCCATGAAAGCAGCCACCTCGCAGGAGGCGGCACGCTCCACTAGCCAACTGCTGGAAAGGAAAAGATCAGTGGTTGCTGTGGGTATTAGGGAACAGGAAGGAACCAATAGGACAGAGTGGAATGACAAAGACAAAGCGGCAGTGAATGAAGTACTAAAGGCACTAGACATGGAAGGGGCCGAGCATAGCATTGAGAAGGTTTTCAGGCTAGGCCGGTACAACAAAGACCGAGACCGAATGATAAAGATAGTGTTTGCAAACGAGAACACAAAGGAGAGGATCCTATCAAGGAAGAGCTCCCTGAAAAACGTGGGAAAATTAAAAAATGTATTCCTCCAGCGAGACATGACAAGGGAGGAGAGAGCCGTGGCGGCAGAAGCAAGGAAGAGGCGCAGGGCGAGAGGGGAAAACCAGGAAGTCACAGCTCCCAACACAACACCCCCAGAGGCGAGGGGGGAACCCACAACCAGCTACCCAGTAACACCAGAAGGGAGGACAACCCCGCCTCCCTCCTCTGCATAGAAAACCCCCCTACCCCAAACCCTCCCTGCCCCCACTCAAAAGTTCAGCCAAATCTCCCTCCCCCCACACCCAATCCCCACCCTTCTACCCCTCCCCTCCTCCCGAGTCCTCCCTCCCCCCCTTTCCTTCCCGTCCTCCCTCCCCTTTCACCCCATACCCTCCCTGTCCCTCCCCCTTCACTGGATCCCCCGCCCCTCATTCCAGTATCCTCTGAGATCCTGTTACCCACCTCACAGGTCCTCACACCCATGGAACAGCCTCCCCCACCAGCAGAACACTCACCAAGGAGGCGATTTGGGAAGGGACAGAAGAAAGTGAGCCTCAAAGCGATGTACACTAACATAGATGGAATTACAAATAAAGCAAATGAGCTTGGAGAACTGGTACTAGAGGAAAACCCAGACATAATAGCCCTCACAGAAACAAAGATCACGAAAACAATAACAAATGCAGTGTTTCCACAGGACTATTATGTTATGCGGAAAGAGAGGGAAGGAAGAGGTGGGGGTGGTGTAGCTCTGCTGGTAAGAAAAGGCTGGGATTTTGAGGAGATGGATATTCAGGGCTGTGAAGGTTTCAGTGACTACATAGCAGGTACTGTAACAAATGGAGGGAAAAAAATTATAGTCGCAGTCATATATAATCCACCACCAAATGACAGAAGACCTAGACAGGAATATGATAGAAACAACATGGCCACCATTAACATAATAGAAAGAGCAGCTTCTGTTGCTAGCAGGAATGGATCTGGACTACTAATTATGGGAGACTTCAACCATGGGAAGATAGATTGGAAGAACAGAGACCCGCATGGAGGACCAGAAACATGGAGAGCTAAGCTGCTGGACGTGGCAACAAGAAACTTTCTAAGCCAGCATACCAAAGAGCCAACAAGAATGAGAGGAGAAGATGAACCAGCAATGCTTGATTTGATATTTACCCTAAATGAATGGGATATAAGGGAAGTTAAGTTGGAAGCCCCCTTGGGAATGAGTGACCACAGTGTATTGAACTTTGAGTACCTGGTAGAGCTAGGACTTATCTCCCCCCAAAAAGAACTAGGAATCAAAAGGCTGGCATACCGAAAGGGGAATTATGAACAGATGAGAAGTTTCCTAAGTGAAATACCTTGGGACACAGACCTCAGAGACAAGTCTGTACAGGGTATGATGGACTATGTTACCCACAAGTGTCAGGAGGCAGTAAACAGGTTCATCCCGGCCCAAAGGGAAAAATCCGAGAAGCAACAGAAGAATCCATGGTATAATAGGGCATGTATGGAAGCGAAGAAACTGAACAAAAAGGCGTGGAGGAACTTCCGGAATAACAGAACACCAGAAAGCAGGGAGAGATACCAGAGAACCAGGAATGAGTACGTCAGGGTGAGAAGAGAAGCAGAGAAAAATTTTGAAAATGATATAGCAAACAAAGCCAAGACCGAACCAAAGCTACTCCACAGTCACATCAGAAGGAAAACAACAGTGAAAGAACAGGTATTGAAACTTAGAACAGGCGAGGACAGGTATACAGAGAATGACAGAGAGGTGTGTGAGGAACTCAACAAGAGGTTCCAGGAGGTCTTCACAATAGAACAGGGTGAGGTCACTGTGCTAGGAGAAAGGGAGGTAAACCAGGCGGCCTTGGAGGAGTTCGAAATTACGAGAGAGGAGGTCAAGAGACACCTGCTGGATCTGGATGTTAGAAAGGCGGTTGGTCCAGATGGGATCTCACCATGGGTACTGAAAGAGTGTGCAGAGGCACTTTGCTTGCCACTCTCCATAGTGTATAGTAAATCACTAGAGACGGGAGACCTACCAGAAATATGGAAGACGGCGAATGTGGTCCCAATATACAAAAAGGGCGACAGACAAGAGGCACTGAACTACAGGCCAGTGTCCTTGACTTGTATACCATGCAAGGTGATGGAGAAGATCGTGAGAAAAAACCTGGTAACACATCTGGAGAGAAGGGACTTCGTGACAAATCGCCAACATGGATTCAGGGAGGGTAAATCTTGCCTTACAGTCTTGATAGAATTCTACGATCAGGTGACACAGATTAAGCAAGAAAGAGAGGGCTGGGCGGACTGCATTTTCTTGGATTGTCGGAAAGCCTTTGACACAGTACCGCATAAGAGGCTGGTACATAAGCTGGAGAGACAGGCAGGTGTAGCTGGTAAGGTGCTCCAGTGGATAAGGGAGTATCTAAGCAATAGGAAGCAGAGAGTTACGGTGAGGGGTGAGACCTCCGATTGGCGTGAAGTCACCAGTGGAGTCCCACAGGGCTCTGTACTCGGTCCTATCTTGTTTCTGATATATGTAAATGATCTCCCGGAGGGTATCGATTCATTTCTCTCAATGTTTGCGGACGATGCTAAAATTATGAGAAGGATTAAAACAGAAGAGGACTGTTTGAGGCTTCAAGAAGACCTAGACAAGCTGAAGGAATGGTCGAACAAATGGTTGTTAGAGTTTAACCCAACCAAATGTAATGTAATGAAGATAGGTGTAGGGAGCAGGAGGCCAGATACAAGGTATCATCTAGGAGAGGAAATTCTTCAGGAGTCAGAGAAGGAAAAAGACTTGGGGGTTGATATCACGCCAGACCTGTCTCCTGCAGCACATATCAAGCGGATAACATCAGCGGCATATGCCAGGCTGGCCAACATACGAACGGCATTCAGAAACTTGTGTAAAGAATCATTCAGAACTTTGTATACCACATATGTCAGGCCAATCCTGGAGTATGCAGCCCCAGCATGGAGTCCATACCTAGTCAAGGATAAGACTAAACTGGAAAAGGTTCAAAGGTTTGCCACCAGACTAGTACCCGAGCTGAGAGGTATGAGCTACGAGGAGAGACTACGGGAATTAAACCTCACTTCGCTGGAAGACAGAAGAGTTAGGGGGGACATGATCACCACATTCAAGATTCTGAAGGGGATTGATAGGGTAGATAAAGACAGTCTATTTAACACAAGGGGAACACGCACAAGGGGACACAGGTGGAAACTGAGTGCCCAAATGAGCCACAGAGATATTAGAAAGAACTTTTTTAGTGTCAGAGTGGTTGACAAATGGAATGCATTAGGGGGTGATGTGGTGGAGGCTCACTCCATACACAGTTTCAAGTGTAGATATGACAGAGCCCGATAGGCTCAGGAATCTGTACACCTGTTGATTGACGGTTGAGAGGCGGGACCAAAGAGCCAGAGCTCAACCCCCGCAAACACAACTAGGTGAGTACACACACACACACACACACACACACACACATAAGAACGGCCTTTAGAAACTTGTGTAAGGAATCTTTCAGAACATTATATACCACATATGTCAGACCAATCCTGGAGTATGCGGCACCAGCATGGAGTCCATATCTAGTCAAGCATAAGACTAAAATGGAAAAGGTTCAAAGGTTTGCCACCAGACTAGTACCCGAGCTGAGAGGTATGAGCTACGAGGAGAGACTACGGGAATTAAATCTCACTTCGTTGGAAGACAGAAGAGTTAGGGAGGACATGATCACCACATTCAAGATCCTCAAGGGAATTGACAGGGTTGATAAAGACAGGCTGTTTAACACAAGGGGCACACGCACTAGGGGACACAGGTGGAAACTGAGTGCCCAAATGAGCCACAGAGATATTAGAAAGAACTTTTTTAGTGTCAGAGTGGTTGACAAATGGAATGCATTAGGAAGTGATGTGGTGGAGGCTGACTCTATACACAGTTTCAAGTGTAGATATGATAGAGCCCAATAGGCTCAGGAATCTGTACACCTGTTGATTGACAGTTGAGAGGCGGGACCAAAGAGCCAGAGCTCAACCCCCGCAAGCACAACTAGGTGAGTACAACTAGGTGAGTACACCCACACGCACACACACACACACACACACACACACACACACACACCCACACGCACACACACACACACACACACACACACACACACACACACACACACACACACACACACACACACACACACACACACACACACACCCACACCCACACACACACACACCCACACGCACACACACACCCACACACACATTCCCTTTTCCTTTACATACCATAGTGGCCTCCATCTCTCCTAGTTCTTCATCTGTGTACCCTCTCCTTCCCCTCTCTCCCTCTCTCCCTCCTTGCCCTGTTCACCTTGCCGTGCCAGCGTGTGTAATCAGGCCAATATACAAGTCATGGTTCCCAGGGGATCACACCCAGCCCTCAAAATGGGAGCAGGAGAGGAGGAAGCAGTCGTCGACTTTGTCGCAAATTGCCCATTTCCAGGAGCAGACGTGTCCAATTACGACCAGTTTCCCATTAATGGGGGTCGTTTTGTGGTGGTGTTGCTTACTAATGAGGAGCCGCGGGTAACAAGGGGAAGGGGGGAGGGGGAGATTGTCATCTTGACCGTGCTTGCTGGGTGCCCAATGTCGTTGAAGGGGTTGGACGGGGGAAAGGAATGGTGCCCAACCACTTGTGTGGACGGTCGGGGGATTGAACGCCGACCTGCAGGAAGCGGGACCGTCGCTCTACCGTCCAGCCCAAGTGGTAGAGATTGTGTGCACCTAAATGTATGGAATAAATGTTAGTATTCGACCACCAAATGTGCCAGCAATACGCAGCCCTAAATCTGCATTTTGGGAATTATTAAACCAAAATGGGGACATTGCAACGCCTGCAATAGGTTGGTGGCCGAGCTATGAGGGTTAAACTACGAGAATACGCTCATTAAAGACAATTTCACAGTTCTAGAGAATAAAAGCAACAGAGTGGACATGATCTCACCATACAAGATACTCTATGTAATAGATAAGGCGGGCAAGCATTGAATTTTCAAATTGAGAGTTAGGGAAGAGGACACGAATGGAAGCAGGACACGCAAATGAGCTGAAGAAATGTAAGGAAGTACTCAAACCCTGGGGCCAGATTCACGAAGCAGTTACGCAAGCACTTACGAACCAGGGGCCAGATTCACGAAGTAGTTACGCAAGCACTTACGAACCAGGGGCCAGATTCACGAAGTAGTTACGCAAGCACTTACGAACCAGGGGCCAGATTCACGAAGCAGTTACGCAAGCACTTACGAAGCTGTCCATCTTTTCTCAATCTCTGGCGGCTTTGTTTACAATTATTAAACAGTTAATGAGCTCGGAAGCACCAGGAGGCTGTTTATAACAATAACAACAGTTGATTGGCAAGTTTTCACGCTTGTAAACTGTTTAATAAATGTAACCAAAGCCGTCAAAGATTGAGGAAAGATGTACACGTTCGTAAGTGCTTGCATAACTGCTTCGTGAATCTGGCTCCAGGTTCGTAAGTGCTTGCGTAACTGCTTCGTGAATCTGGCCCCAGGTTCGTAAGTGCTTGCGTTACTGCTTCGTGAATCTGGCCCCAGGTTCGTAAGTACTTGCGTAACTGCTTCGTGAATCTGGTCCCAGGTTCGCAAGTGCTTGCGTAACTGCTTCGTGAATCTGGCCCCATGTTCGTAAGTGCTTGCGTAACTGCTTCGTGAATCTGGCCCCAGGTTCGAAAGTGCCTGCGTAACTGCTTCGTGAATCTGGCCCCAAGTTCGTAAGTGCTTGTGTACCTGCTTCGTGAATCTGGCCCCAGGTTCGTAAGTGCTTGCGTAACTGCTTCGTGAATCTGGCCCCAGGTTCGAAAGTGCCTGCGTAACTGCTTCGTGAATCTGGCCCCAAGTTCGCAAGTGCTTGTGTACCTGCTTCGTGAATCTGGCCCCAAGTTCGTAAGTGCTTGCGTAATTGCTTCGTGAATCTGGCCCCAGGTTCGAAAGTGCCTGCGTAACTGCTTCGTGAATCTGGCCCCAAGTTCGTAAGTGCTTGTGTTCCTGCTTCGTGAATCTGGCCCCAAGTTCGTAAGTGCTTGCGTAACTGCTTCGTGAATCTGGCCCCAGGTTCGAAAGTGCCTGCGTAACTGCTTCGTGAATCTGGCCCCAAGTTCGTAAGTGCTTGCATAACTGCTTCGTGAATCTGGCCCCAAGTTCGTAAGTGCTTGCGTAACTGCTTCGTGAATCTGGCCCCAGGTTCGTAAGTGCTTGCGTAACTGCTTCGTGAATCTGGCCCCAGGTTCGTAAGTGCTTGCATAACTGCTTCGTGAATCTGGCCCCAAGTTCGTAAGTGCTTGCATAACTGCTTCGTGAATCTGGCCCCAGGTTCGTAAGTGCTTGTGTACCTGCTTCGTGAATCTGGCCCCAGGTTCGTAAGTGCTTGTGTACCTGCTTCGTGAATCTGGCCCAGGTTCGTAAGTGCTTGCGTACCTGCTTCGTGAATCTGGCCCCAAGTTCGTGCTTGCGTTACTGCTTCGTGAATCTGGCCCCAGGTTCGTAAGTTCTTGTGTACCTGCTTCGTGAATCTGGCCCCATGTTCGTAAGTGCTTGCGTACCTGCTTCGTGAATCTGGCCCCAAGTTCGTGCTTGCGTTACTGCTTCGTGAATCTGGCCCCAGGTTCGTAAGTGCTTGCGTACCTGCTTCGTGAATCTGGCCCCAGGTTCGTGAGTGCTTGT
>NW_027189756.1:0-22500 GCF_040958095.1 Procambarus clarkii | reverse complement strand
GTCCTGATTGGCGTGGATCTGAGTGGGGCTGTGACTGGCGTGGTCTGAGCCTCGCCAGGGGGCCGTCGAGGACGACGTCCAGAAATAACCCCAGTAAGCTCTCCAGGTTTCCAGGAAAGGTCTTGTCAACTGAGTTTCTCAGGTGACAATTTTCTTGGTTTCCAGGAGTGGGTTAGGAATGTTGTTTTTGGCTGTTTCCAGGTGGTGGTAGTTGGTGGTTGTGGTGGTGGTGGTTGTGGTGGTGGTTGTGGTGGTGGTGGTTGTGGTGGTGGTTGTGGTGGTGGTGGTGGTTGTGGTGGAGTGGTTTAGTTCTGCGCCCCGGGAGCTAACTGTATTAAACCTGTTTTATTCTGTCTTTAAATATTCTGAGGTTCGAATTCATTGTTGATTCTGAACTTTAAGTTATTTATTGAGGAACTTCCACAACAAATTTCAGATTATTCCACTGATCTTACAGGATAAGAATATTTCACTCATTTTACATTTCAACTTTCCACTTAGGTTCTCTTGCCCTAATTTCTCTCAATTTAAAGAGGTTACCCTTTATTGACCTGATTTATAATCACAATATACAGGATCTTGTATGTTGTGATTATGTCTCCTCTGTTTCTTCTCTCTTCTAGGGCTGTGTGACTTTAAACGAAGCTTAAACATCTTAGTTCTGGCAGAAATCTTCTTGCAAACCTCTTCACTTCTTCAACTTAATTTACTTAATTTACTGATCTAGTTGTGCTTGCAGGGGTTGAGCTGTGGCTCTTTGGTCCCGCCTCTCAACCACCTGGTGTTCCCAGGCCCGGGTAGGGCGACCCCGCTGGGAGCAGAGGTCTGCCCTTCTCCCAGCCGGAAGGGATTGGTATGCTGCTGGCGTCAGGAGGCGGCTGATTGTACTTTTATTGATATAAAGCTACGTGTAGGGCCTCTACCTGTGTGTTTGTTTGTGTGTGTGTCTGGCCTGGGGTGTGTGTGTGTGTGTCTGGCCTGGGGTGTGTGTGTGTGTGTGTCTGGCCTGGGGTGTGTGTGTGTGTGTCTGGCCTGGGGTGTGTGTGTGTGTGTGTCTGGCCTGGGGTGTGTGTGTTTGTGTCTGGCCTGGGGTGTGTGTGTGTGTCTGGCCTGGGGTGTGTGTGTGTGTGTGTCTGGCCTGGGGTGTGTGTGTGTGTGTGTCTGGCCTGGGGTGTGTGTGTGTGTGTGTCTGGCCTGGGGTGTGTGTGTGTGTGTGTCTGGCCTGGGGTGTGTGTGTGTGTGTATCTGGCCTGGGGTGTGTGTGTGTGTGTGTCTGGCCTGGGGTGTGTGTGTGTGTGTCTGGCCTGGGGTGTGTGTGTGTGTGTGTCTGGCCTGGGGTGTGTGTGTGTGTCTGGCCTGGAGTGTGTGTGTTTGTGTCTGGCCTGGGGTGTGTGTGTGTGTGTCTGGCCTGGGGGGTGTGTGTGTGTGTCTGGCCTGGGGTGTGTGTGTGTGTCTGGCCTGGGGTGTGTGTGTGTGTGTGTCTGGCCTGGGGTGTGTGTGTTTGTGTCTGGCCTGGGGTGTGTGTGTGTGTCTGGCCTGGGGTGTGTGTGTGTGTGTGTCTGGCCTGGGGTGTGTGTGTTTGTGTCTGGCCTGGGGTGTGTGTGTGTGTCTGGCCTGGGGTGTGTGTGTGTGTGTCTGGCCTGGTGTGTGTGTGTCTGGCCTGGGGTGTGTGTGTGTGTCTGGCCTGGGGTGTGTGTGTGTGTGTTTGGCCTGGGGTGTGTGTGTGTGTCTGGCCTGGGGTGTGTGTGTGTGTGTCTGGCCTAGGGTGTGTGTGTGTGTGTCTGGCCTGGGGTGTGTGTGTGTGTGTGTCTGGCCTGGGGTGTGTGTGTTTGTGTCTGGCCTGGGGTGTGTGTGTGTGTGTCTGGCCTGGGGTGTGTGTGTGTGTCTGGCCTGGGGTGTGTGTGTGTGTGTGTCTGGCCTGGGGTGTGTGTGTGTGTCTGGCCTGGGGTGTGTGTGTGTGTGTGTCTGGCCTGGGGTGTGTGTGTTTGTGTCTGGCCTGGGGTGTGTGTGTGTGTCTGGCCTGGGGTGTGTGTGTGTGTGTCTGGCCTGGGGTGTGTGTGTGTGTGTCTGGCCTGGGGTGTGTGTGTGTGTGTGTGTGTGTCTGGCCTGGGGTGTGTGTGTGTGTGTGTGTGTGTGTCTGGCCTGGGGTGTGTGTGTGTGTGTCTGGCCTGGGGTGTGTGTGTGTGTCTGGCCTGGGGTGTGTGTGTGTGTCTGGCCTGGGGGGTGTGTGTGTGTGTCTGGCCTGGTGTGTGTGTGTGTGTGTGTGTGTGTGTGTGTCTGGCCTGGGGTGTGTGTGTGTGTGTGTCTGGCCTGGGGTGTGTGTGTGTGTCTGGCCTGGGGGGTGTGTGTGTGTGTCTGGCCTGGGGTGTGTGTGTGTCTGGCCTGGGGTGTGTGTGTGTGTGTGTGTGTGTGTGTGTGTGTCTGGCCTGGGGTGTGTGTGTGTGTGTGTCTGGCCTGGGGTGTGTGTGTTTGTGTCTGGCCTGGGGTGTGTGTGTGTGTGTCTGGCCTGGGGTGTGTGTGTGTGTGTCTGGCCTGGGGTGTGTGTGTGTGTGTCTGGCCTGGGGTGTGTGTGTGTGTGTCTGGCCTGGGGTGTGTGTGTGTCTGGCCTGGGGTGTGTGTGTGTGTGTGTCTGGCCTGGGGTGTGTGTGTGTGTCTGGCCTGGGGTGTGTGTGTGTGTGTCTGGCCTGGGGTGTGTGTGTGTGTGTGTCTGGCCTGGGGTGTGTGTGTGTGTCTGGCCTGGGGTGTGTGTGTTTGTGTCTGGCCTGGGGTGTGTGTGTGTGTGTCTGGCCTGGGGTGTGTGTGTGTGTGTCTGGCCTGGGGTGTGTGTGTGTGTGTCTGGCCTGGGGTGTGTGTGTGTGTCTGGCCTGGGGTGTGCGTGTGTGTGTCTGGCCTGGGGTGTGTGTGTGTGTCTGGCCTGGGGTGTGTGTGTGTGTTTTGGCCTGGGGTGTGTGTGTGTGTGTGTGTCTGGCCTGGGGTGTGTGTGTGTGTCTGGCCTGGGGTGTGTGTGTGTGTCTGGCCTGGGGTGTGTGTGTGTGTGTGTCTGGCCTGGGGTGTGTGTGTGTGTCTGGCCTGGGGTGTGTGTGTGTGTCTGGCCTGGGGTGTGTGTGTGTGTGTGTCTGGCCTGGGGTGTGTGTGTGTGTGTGTCTGGCCTGGGGTGTGTGTGTGTGTCTGGCCTGGGGTGTGTGTGTGTGTCTGGCCTGGGGTGTGTGTGTGTGTCTGGCCTGGGGTGTGTGTGTGTGTTTCTGGCCTGGGGTGTGTGTGTGTGTCTGGCCTGGGGTGTGTGTGTGTGTGTCTGGCCTGGGGTGTGTGTGTGTGTGTGTCTGGCCTGGGGTGTGTGTGTGTGTCTGGCCTGGGGTGTGTGTGTGTGTGTCTGGCCTGGGGGTGTGTGTGTGGCTAGTGGTTATATCTGAATATCTGTCATCATAACAAACAAACTCTGCCATCAATATATACCCACGCCATCAGCTGACAGTGACAGACAAACTCGACAGTGATTTACAGCGTCGACCTGACCTAACAAGTACGGGTCTCTCTCTGAGAGTTTGGTCCACCAGGCTGTTGCTTGGAGCGGCCCGCAGGCCCACATATACCTGCTTGATGGGGTTCTGGGAGTTCTTCTACTGCCCAAGCCCGGCCCGAGGCCAGGCTTGACTTGTGAGAGTTTGGTCCACCAGGCTGTTGCTTGGAGCGGCCCGCAGGCCCACTTGTCCTTTGAGGACAAGTGAACAGCCTCTGTTCATCTAATGTTCATACTGTGTTCTCTGATGGTGAACGTAAGACCTGTTCACCTTCATTGGACCCTATCTTGTATGATACAGTATCCTGGTTTGTGAAAATGTATCATACAAGAATGTATGACACACAGTACCCTAATCTTGAGGTTATCTTGAGATGATTTCGGGGCTTAGCGTCCCCGCGGCCCGATCCTCGACCAGGCCTCCATTTTGTTACACATCCCCCAGGAAGCAGCCCGTAGCAGCTGTCCAACTCCCAGGTACCTATTTACTGCTAGATGAACAGGGGGCATCAGGAGTGAGAGAAACTCTGCCCATTGGTTTCCGCCTCCACCGGGGATCGAACTCGGAATGAAGCTATATATTTCAGCTATAGCCAGACCCCGTCACCTTGAAAAGGGAACTATCAGGGGAAAGTGCAAAGCCATTACGACTATATAGCACTGGGAAGGGGTCAGGATAAGGATTTGGGATGGGACGGGTGGGGGAGGGGTAAGGGAATGGTGCCCAACCACTTGGACGGTCGGGGATTGAACGCCGGCCTGCATGAAGCGAGACCGTCGCTCTACCGTCCAGCCCAAGTGTTTGGGTGTGGAGGTCAGATGAGCATTGCTACTCATCCTCCGACTGTTTACAAGTGGAAGTTGAGTCTACATTAGTTTACATTCACCCTGAGTGAATGTAAACTGTTCCCCACGTGCTGCATTAGTTGTAGTGGCTTGGCGCTTTCCCCTGGCAATTCCCTTCCTTCTCCATCTCTACCCTTCTGTATTCTTTAGCCTCTTTGTCCCTTCTTCCTTCCATTCGTCTCCCCGTCATTCGTCATTCGTCATTCATGTCTCAAGGGGAGACATGATCACTACCTACAAAATCCTCGGGGGAATTGACAGAGTAGACAAGGATAAACTATTCAACACGGGTGGGACACGAACAAGGGGACACAGGTGGAGACTGAGTACCCACATGAGCCACAGAGACGTTAGGAAGAACTTTTTCAGTGTGGGAGTAGTTAACAGGTGGAATGCATTAGGCAGTGATGTGGTGGAGGCTGACTCCATACACAGTTTATAATGTAGATATGATAGAGCCCAATAGGCTCAGGAACCTGTACACCAGTTGATTGACGGTTGAGAGGCGGGACCAAAGAGCCAGAGCTCAACTCCCCTACAGTCACTTGTACTTTGTTAATGGTCATTAAGTAGAATATATCTCTTAAGCTCACTCATTAAGGCATCATGTTCTCTCTATCTCTCAAGGCATTATCATACAATGAAAGTGTAAAGATCACCTTACTCATCATCCTCATAATCATCCTTAATGGCCATGAATGAGCAGGTGAGGAAGGTAAGACGATGAATAACTAAGACAAAACAATGAAGAACAACCCAAAATCACCCCTCTGTCAGGGGCCCTCAAGGCTGTGACCCCTAATTACGCTGGGTGACTAGGGGCAACAGGGTGCTATACGCGTAATAAGCTGTGATTTAAGCATATTAATTAGCACTAAGAACATGCTGGAGACGAGACCAGAGTGCGCTAATTGGGGCGCTGGAGAGCTGGAAATGTTGGTTAATGACCAAATTGGTAAGCTGGGTTCAAGAGGGTGCTCCCCCCTCTGGGGGTGGTTGTGGTAGGGTGGTTGTGGGGAAGGTGGGAGGGGGTGGTAGTGTGGGTAAGGCTGAGGGGCTGCTAGCCTACCTACTTTGGGTCCTTGGTAGTGTAGAGGTGCTAAATTCCATCCCCCTTTGGGTCCTTAGTAGTACGGAGGTGCTAAATTCCACCCCCTTTGGGTCCTTAGTAGTACAGATGTGCTAAATTCCATCCCCCTTTGGGTTCTTGGTAGTGCAGAGGTGCTAAATTGCACCCCCTTTGGGTCCTTGGTAGTACAGAGGTGCTAAATTCCACCCCCTTTGGGTCCTTAGTAGTACGGAGGTGCTAAATTCCACCCCCTTTGGGTCCTTAGTAGTGCAGAGGTGCTACATTGCACCCCCTTTGGGTCCTTGGTAGTACAGAGGTACTAAATTCCACCCCCTTTGGGTCCTTAGTAGTACACAGCTCTCTCCTTCAGAACTGACTTAGAGCCCCCAGAAACCTGTCTCAGGCCTCAGTGGGGTAAGCTTGGCCGGGCCAGCAGGCAAGTATTGCAGTAATGCTTCAGCTGTGCCAGCACACAGGGCCAAGAAAAGTGTTCTCTAAGCTTGTTTAAAGCTTTTCCTTAACTCTGAGGTGTCAGCCATGCTGACAGAAGGAGGCTGAGGCTCTTCAGGCCCTTCTATCTCTCTCTCTTTTAACTTGCATCTGCCCATCTACCTTCAATTGCTTCGTTTTCTCTGTTACGTCAATTTCCTCAAGAGGGAAATACCTCTCCCTCAAACGATTAGCTCTGCCCAGTCTCTGCATGTGGACGTTTCTGCAAATAGGATTATGTTTGGGCAAGAGCCAGGATTCAGTTACGAAAGCTTTAGATCCGGTTTGGATGAGGTAATGAATTGTTTAAGTTCTGTGAGGGATGTTTTAATGATTTTTTTTGGGGGGGGCGTTCCAATTCATGAAGGTTAGGGGATTTGGGATGGGACGGGAGGCAGGGGAAAGCAACAAGACATTACGACTATATGGCACTTGGAACGGATCAGGATAAGGGAAGGATAAGGGAACCATTTAAGATTTTTGGATTATGGATGTGTTTAGCTTTTTTGGCCTGAAAATAATACGTGTTGGATAAGCGGATGTGGATGGTGGATGTGTGGTGGGAGTGTGTGGTTTATGTGGTCTGTCAGTCTGAATGCTAGAGCGGCGGGGGTTCGAAACCCCAAACTAGGATTTGTTATCCTTTTGTGACTGTGGTTGTGTTGTGGTCCACAGAAGGAGTGCTTTGAGTTTATTTTTAGATATCTCGTTAAGAAATTGTCCATCATCTGACAACCTCAAAAGAAATACCGTGAGAAAAAAAAGAGGAATTATGGTCATTGTATTAAATGATCAGTAGCGGCAAAAGGCAGGGCTTGGGAGCTGAAGCTCTTCCCTGAAAGTAGTTTATGAAAGAATGATTAGGATTCGAATCTCCAATTTTATGTAGAATAATGAACCTTACAACCCAAACCAACATGGACTTAATATCATTACATGGAAAATAAAATACAGGTGTTGTATACACACACAGGTATTTTATGTATATACATATATTTGATGTACATACATATATTTGATGTATACAAAGGTATTTGATCAACGTCGCCGTGGAGAGAGAGCCCCATAAAATAAGATGAAAATGATCAAAATCATTTTACTCAGAGTAAAATGAGATTTACCTGTTATATAAATAACAGGTAAAGTAGGGACGATGGATATTAAATGTTGTCAAATGGAATGCAAAAGAATATTGTGACGGTAAAGCGTTGGTGTTCGGCTGTTTCAAAAGCTAGGGGCAGGGCCTCGTCACATAATCAAAAAAAAAGAGAAAAGTTGGTCCTTTCGTCTGTGGTAAGGTAATGGGAAGACACACAAAACACAAGTATATAAACAATGAAATTTTAATTACTCTAGGAAAACAAGACATGAATAAAGACAATCTCATAAAAATATGCAAGACAAGTCAACAAACAAAATGACATGAATAATCACTGGCAAATGAAAAGTTACGCTAAGACAAGTAAGTTACAGTGATAGCAAAATAAAATATGAGTGCTGGAATACTGGCTTCGAGCTGCCACCTCCCTTAGTACACGAAAGCCAAGGCTTAGTCTACCAGCGAGAGATGTCAACTACATGGAGCACTGAGATATTCTGACGAGACTGGCGCACTGCAGCCCAGACGTCGACTTGTGGTGGTGGCGGAGGGCAGGGGCGACGAGACACCAGCCAATCAGCAACAGGCAGGCAGAGGATGAGCAGTTAGCTGGTTACGGCGGTGGCCAGGTGTGCTGGGTACGATTTGCTCTCTGGGCAAAACGTTTGGCGATACTTGGTCAACGTATCTTGTATATAGTATCTTGTATTTTGACGTAATTATGTAGGGAAGAGCAGGCTCAATCTCTCTTGAAAGAGATTATCGTCACAATATATATATATATATATATATATATATATATATATATATATATATGTCGTACCTAGTAGCCAGAACGCACTTCTCAGCCTACTATGCAAGGCCCAATTTGCCTAATAAGCCAAGTTTTCATGAATTAATTGTTTTTCGACTACCTAACCTACCTAACCTAACCTAACCTAACTTTTTCTGCTACCTAACCTAACCTAACCTCTAAAGACAGGTTAGGTTAGATTAGGTAGGGTTGGTTAGGTTCGGTCATATATCTAAGTTCATTTTAATGCCAATAAAAAAAAATGACCTCATACATAATGAAATGGGTAGCTTTATCATTTCATAAGAAAAAAATTAGAGAAAATATATTATATCAGGAAAACTTGGCTTATTAGGCAAATCGGGCCTTGCATAGTAGGCTGAGAAGTGCGTTCTGGCTACTAGGTACGACATATATATATATATATATATATATATATATATATATATATATATATATATATATATATATATATATATATATATATATATATATATATATATATATAACATTGTCATACCATGGAGGAAGAATTGAAACGAATTTTCTTAAGTACTTTCGTATACATCTTCAGAAGGAATGATTTACAAGTTAAAAGGTTTGGACATCTCCATCTCTCTCTCTCTCTCCCTCTCCCTCTCCCCTCCCTCTCCCTCCCTCTCTCCCTCTCCCTCCCTCTCCCTCCCTCTCTCCCTAACCCAATGAGCTTGTAAATCAGGTTATGGAAAAACAGTTGCGCTTGTGCTTTTAACGAGAGGCAAATATTAGCGTTGGAACGGCAAGATGAAAGCTGGACTAACAATGTATAAAAGTTATAACTCTCTAATGCGTAAATGGCTTGAAGATTGTCTTTGATCCCCTCGTTGGTTAGGCCTTGCCCGTGGGGGGGGGGGAGGTCAAAGGTCACCCTTGCTGTACGTACTTGACCGTGGTAATGTTGATTCGTTGCAGATTGCATGGTTGGTTGTGCCCTGGGTGCTGGACTTTGTATTTCTTGGTGTCATACTGCAAAGCCTTCCCCCCCTCCCCCTTGTGTCTTGTTGTTATGTTGTGTTATTAATCTGTTTATTGTGTTACTTGCTAATGTCTGTCTGTCTCTCTGTCTCTGTCTGTCCCTCTGTCTCTCTCTCTCTCTCTCTGTCTCTCTCTCTCTCTCTCTCTCTCTCTCTCTCTCTCTCTCTCTCTCTCTCTCTCTCTCTCTCTCTCTCTCTCTCTCTCTCTCTCTCTCTCTCTCTGTCTCTCTCTCTCTCTCTCTGTCTCTCTCTCTCTCTCTCTCTCTCTCTCTCTCTCTCTCTCTCTCTCTCTCTCTCTCTCTCTCTCTCTCTCTCTCTCTCTCTCTCTCTCTCTCTCTCTCTCGTCACGACTTATATTAGCAAAGATATTTGATTCATCCCTGTTGTTCAACCAGCCTATTGTTACTCTTGATTTGCCTCTTGTCAACCTAACCTAACCTAACCAACCCAACCCAACCCAACCCAACCCAACCCAACCTAACCTAACCTAACCAAAAACGGATCTACCTGGCCAATAAACCTAAAAAAATGAGTCCGATGCATAGAAAACGTAGATATTTGTGAGTCGATAATTATCATAGTAGGCTGCGTTTGTAACGTTGGTTACTATTAAGAAATAACTCTAGACGGCTGAGAGGTCGGGCGCCTTAAACCACCTCCTTAGTTAACTGCTTAATTGCTGGCCCTTATGCTTGCAAGATTGACGGATGTCAATGTTGATATCTTCTTTACTGCTCTTTTGAAACACTTAGCCTCGTCAAAGTCAGTTCTTGAGGTTATCTTATGATTATCTTGAGGTTATCTTGAGATGATTTCGGGGCTTAGTGTCCCCGCGGCCCGGTTCTCGACCAGGCCTCCGCCCCCAGGAAGCAGCCCGTGACAGCTGACTAACTCCCAGGTATCTATTTACTACTAGGTAACAGAGGCATCAGGGTGAAAGAAACTCTGCCCATTGTTTCTCGGCGGCGCCCGGGATCGAACCCCGGAACGGTCGGGTTTTCTCCAAGCATGTTCCTTAGTCTGCCAACATGTTCCTTAGTCTGCCAACATGTTCCTTAGTCTGCCAGCATGTTCCTGTGTCTGCCAACATGTTCCTTAGTCTGCCAGCATGTTCCTTTGTCTGCCAGCATGTTCCTTAGTCTGCCAGCATGTTCCTTAGTGTCCCAGCATGTTCCTTAGTCTGCCAGCATGTTCCTTAGTCTCCCAGCATGTTCCTTAGTCTATCAGCATGTTCTTTAGTCTGCCAGCATGTTCCTTAGTGTCCCAGCATGTTCCTTAGTCTGCCAGCATGTTCCTTAGTCTGCCAGCATGTTCCTTAGTGTCCCAGCATGTTCCTTAGTCTGCCAGCATGTTCCTTAGTCTATTAGCATGTTCCTTAGTCTGCCAGCATGTTCCTTAGTGTCCCAGCATGTTCCTTAGTCTGCCAGCATGTTCCTTAGTCTATCAGCATGTTCCTTAGTGTCCCAGCATGTTCCTTAGTGTCCCAGCATGTTCCTTAGTCTGCCAGCATGTTCCTTAGTGTCCCAGCATGTTCCTTAGTGTCCCAGCATGTTCCTTAGTCTGCCAGCATGTTCCTTAGTCTGCCAGCATGTTCCTTAGTGTCCCAGCATGTTCCTTAGTCTGCCAGCATGTTCCTTAGTCTGCCAGCATGTTCCTTAGTGTCCCAGCATGTTCCTTAGTCTGCCAGCATGTTCCTTAGTCTGCCAGCATGTTCCTTAGTCTGCCAGCATGTTCCTTAGTCTGCCAGCATGTTCCTTAGTCTGCCAGCATGTTCCTTAGTGTCCCAGCATGTTCCTTAGTCTGCCAGCATGTTCCTTAGTCTGCCAGCATGTTCCTTAGTCTGCCAGCATGTTCCTTAGTCTGCCAGCATGTTCCTTAGTCTGCCAGCATGTTCCTTAGTGTCCCAGCATGTTCCTTAGTGTCCCAGCATGTTCCTTAGTGTCCCAGCATGTTCCTTAGTGTCCCAGCATGTTCCTTAGTCTGAAGCATGTTCCTTAGTCTGCCAGCATGTTCCTTAGTCTGCCAGCATGTTCCTTAGTGTCCCAGCATGTTCCTTAGTGTCCCAGCATGTTCCTTAGTCTGCCAGCATGTTCCTTAGTGTCCCAGCATGTTCCTTAGTCTGCCAGCATGTTCCTTAGTCTGCCAGCATGTTCCTTAGTGTCCCAGCATGTTCCTTAGTCTGCCAGCATGTTCCTTAGTCTGCCAGCATGTTCCTTAGTGTCCCAGCATGTTCCTTAGTGTCCCAGCATGTTCCTTAGTCTGCCAGCATGTTCCTTAGTGTCCCAGCATGTTCCTTAGTGTCCCAGCATGTTCCTTAGTCTGCCAGCATGTTCATTAGTCTGCCAGCATGTTCCTTAGTGTCCCAGCATGTTCCTTAGTGTCCCAGCATGTTCCTTAGTCTGCCAGCATGTTCCTTAGTCTGCCAGCATGTTCCTTAGACTGCCAGCATGTTCCTTAGTCTGCCAACATGTTCCTTAGTCTGCCAGCATGTTCCTTAGTCTGCCAACATGTTCCTTAGTGTCCCAGCATGTTCCTTAGTGTCCCAGCATGTTCCTTAGTCTGCCAGCATGTTCCTTAGTGTCCCAGCATGTTCCTTAGTGTCCCAGCATGTTCCTTAGTCTGCCAGCATGTTCCTTAGTCTGCCAGCATGTTCCTTAGTGTCCCAGCATGTTCCTTAGTCTGCCAGCATGTTCCTTAGTCTGCCAGCATGTTCCTTAGTGTCCCAGCATGTTCCTTAGTCTGCCAGCATGTTCCTTAGTCTGCCAGCATGTTCCTTAGTCTGCCAGCATGTTCCTTAGTCTGCCAGCATGTTCCTTAGTGTCCCAGCATGTTCCTTAGTCTGCCAGCATGTTCCTTAGTCTGCCAGCATGTTCCTTAGTCTGCCAGCATGTTCCTTAGTCTGCCAGCATGTTCCTTAGTGTCCCAGCATGTTCCTTAGTCTGCCAGCATGTTCCTTAGTCTGCCAGCATGTTCCTTAGTGTCCCAGCATGTTCCTTAGTGTCCCAGCATGTTCCTTAGTGTCCCAGCATGTTCCTTAGTGTCCCAGCATGTTCCTTAGTCTGCCAGCATGTTCCTTAGTCTGCCAGCATGTTCCTTAGTCTGCCAGCATGTTCCTTAGTGTCCCAGCATGTTCCTTAGTGTCCCAGCATGTTCCTTAGTCTGCCAGCATGTTCCTTAGTGTCCCAGCATGTTCCTTAGTCTGCCAGCATGTTCCTTAGTCTGCCAGCATGTTCCTTAGTGTCCCAGCATGTTCCTTAGTCTGCCAGCATGTTCCTTAGTCTGCCAGCATGTTCCTTAGTGTCCCAGCATGTTCCTTAGTGTCCCAGCATGTTCCTTAGTCTGCCAGCATGTTCCTTAGTGTCCCAGCATGTTCCTTAGTGTCCCAGCATGTTCCTTAGTCTGCCAGCATGTTCATTAGTCTGCCAGCATGTTCCTTAGTGTCCCAGCATGTTCCTTAGTGTCCCAGCATGTTCCTTAGTCTGCCAGCATGTTCCTTAGTCTGCCAGCATGTTCCTTAGTCTGCCAGCATGTTCCTTAGTCTGCCAACATGTTCCTTAGTCTGCCAGCATGTTCCTTAGTCTGCCAACATGTTCCTTAGTGTCCCAGCATGTTCCTTAGTGTCCCAGCATGTTCCTTAGTGTCCCAGCATGTTCCTTAGTCTGCCAGCATGTTCCTTAGTCTGCCAGCATGTTCCTTAGTGTCCCAGCATGTTCCTTAGTCTGCCAGCATGTTCCTTAGTCTGCCAGCATGTTCCTTAGTCTGCCAGCATGTTTCTTAGTGTCCCAGCATGTTCCTTAGTGTTCCAGCATGTTCCTTAGTCTGCCAGCATGTTCCTTAGTCTGCCAGCATGTTCCTTAGTGTCCCAGCATGTTCCTTAGTCTGCCAGCATGTTCCTTAGTGTCCCAGCATGTTCTTTAGTGTCCCAGCATGTTCCTTAGTCTGCCAGCATGTTCCTTAGTGTCCCAGCATGTTCCTTAGTCTGCCAGCATGTTCCTTAGTCTGCCAGCATGTTCCTTAGTCTGCCAGCATGTTCCTTAGTGTGCCAGCCTGTTCCTTAGTCTGCCAGCATGTTCCTTAGTGTCCCAGCATGTTCCTTAGTCTGCCAGCATGTTCCTTAGTCTGCCAGCATGTTCCTTAGTGTCCCAGCATGTTCCTTAGTGTCACTGCATGTTCCTTAGTGTCCCAGCATGTTCCTTAGTGTCCCAGCATGTTCCTTAGTGTCCCAGCATGTTCCTTAGTGTCCCAGCATGTTCCTTAGTCTGCCAGCATGTTCCTTAGTGTCCCAGCATGTTCCTTAGTCTGCCAGCATGTTCCTTAGTCTGCCAGCATGTTCCTTAGTGTCCCAGCATGTTCCTTAGTGTCCCAGCATGTTCCTTAGTCTGCCAGCATGTTCCTTAGTGTCCCAGCATGTTCCTTAGTCTGCCAGCATGTTCCTTAGTCTGCCAGCATGTTCCTTAGTGTCCCAGCATGTTCCTTAGTCTGCCAGCATGTTCCTTAGTGTCCCAGCATGTTCCTTAGTGTCCCAGCATGTTCCTTAGTGTCCCAGCATGTTCCTTAGTCTGCCAGCATGTTCCTTAGTGTCCCAGCATGTTCCTTAGTGTCCCAGCATGTTCCTTAGTCTGTCAGCATGTTCCTTAGTCTGCCAGCATGTTCCTTAGTGTCCCAGCATGTTCCTTAGTGTCCCAGCATGTTCCTTAGTCTGCCAGCATGTTCCTTAGTCTGCCAACATGTTCCTTAGTGTCCCAGCATGTTCCTTAGTGTCCCAGCATGTTCCTTAGAGTCCCAGCATGTTCCTTAGTCTGCCAGCATGTTCCTTAGTCTGCCAGCATGTTCCTTAGTGTCCCAGCATGTTCCTTAGTCTGCCAGCATGTTCCTTAGTCTGCCAGCATGTTTCTTAGTCTGCCAGCATGTTCCTTAGTGTCCCAGCATATTCCTTAGTGTCCCAGCATATTCCTTAGTGTCCCAGCATGTTCCTTAGTCTGCCACCATGTTCCTTAGTCTGCCAGCATGTTCCTTAGTCTGCCAGCATGTTCCTTAGTCTGCCAGCATGTTCCTTAGTCTGCCAGCATGTTCCTTAGTCTGCCAGCATGTTCCTTAGTCTGCCAGCATGTTCCTTAGTCTGCCAGCATGTTCCTTAGTGTCCCAGTATGTTCCTTAGTGTCCCAGCATGTTCCTTAGTCTCTCAGCATGTTCCTTAGTCTGCCAGCATGTTCCTTAGTCTGCCAGCATGTTCCTTAGTCTGCCAACATGTTCCTTAGTGTCCCAGCATGTTCCTTAGTGTCCCAGCATGTTTCTTAGTGTCCCAGCATGTTCCTTAGTCTGCCAGCATGTTCCTTAGTCTGCCAGCATGTTCCTTGGTCTGCCAGCATGTTCCTTAGTCTGCCAGCATGTTCCTTAGTCTGCCAACATGTTCCTTAGTCTGCCAGCATGTTCTTTAGTCTGCCAGCATGTTCCTTAGTCTGCCAGCATGTTCCTTAGTCTGCCAACATGTTCCTTAGTCTGCCAGCATGTTCCTTAGTCTGCCAACATGTTCCTTAGTGTCCCAGCATGTTCCTTAGTGTCCCAGCATGTTCCTTAGTGTCCCAGCATGTTCCTTAGTCTGCCAGCATGTTCCTTAGTCTGCCAGCATGTTCCTTAGTCTGCCAGCATGTTCCTTGGTCTGCCAGCATGTTCCTGTGTCTGCCAACATGTTCCTTAGTCTGCCAGCATGTTCCTTAGTCTGCCAACATGTTCCTTAGTCTGCCAGCATGTTCCTTAGTCTGCCCGCATGTTCCTTAGTCTGCCAACATGTTCCTTAGTCTGCCAGCATGTTCCTGTGTCTGTCAGCATGTTCCTTTGTCTGCCAGCATGTTCCTTAGTCTGCCAACATGTTCCTTAGTCTGCCAGCATGTTCCTTAGTCTGCCAGCATGTTCCTGTGTCTGCCAGCATGTTCCTGTGTCTGCCAGCATGTTCCTTTGCCTGCCAGCATGTTCCTTTGTCTGCCAGCATGTTCCTTTGTCTGCCAACATGTTCCTTAGTCTGCCAGCATGTTCCTTAGTCTGCCAACATATTCCTTAATCTGCCAGCATGTTCCTTAGTCTGCCAACATGTTCCTTAGTCTGCCAACATGTTCCTTAGTCTGCCAGCATGTTCCTGTGTCTGCCAGCATGTTCCTTTGTCTGCCAGCATGTTCCTTAGTCTGCCAACATGTTCCTTAGTCTGCCAGCATGTTCCTTTGTCTGCCAGCATGTTCCTTAGTCTGCCAGCATGTTCCTGTGTCTGCCAGCATGTTCCTTTGTCTGCCAGCATGTTCCTTTGTCTGCCAGCATGTTCCTTAGTCTGCCAGCATGTTCCTGTGTCTGCCAACATGTTCCTTAGTCTGCCAGCATGTTCCTTAGTCTGCCAGCATGTTCCTTAGTCTGCCAGCATGTTCCTTAGTGTCCCAGCATGTTCCTTAGTGTCCCAGCATGTTCCTTAGTGTCCCAGCATGTTCCTTAGTCTGCCAGCATGTTCCTTAGTCTGCCAGCATGTTCCTTAGTCTGCCAGCATGTTCCTGTGTCTGCCAACATGTTCCTTAGTCTGCCAGCATGTTCCTTAGTCTGCCAACATGTTCCTGTGTCTGCCAGCATGTTCCTTTGTCTGCCAGCATGTTCCTTAGTCTGCCAGCATGTTCCTTAGTCTGCCAGTATGTTCCTTAGTGTCCCAGCATGTTCCTTAGTCTGCCAGCATGTTCCTTAGTGTCCCATCATGTTCCTTAGTCTGCCAGCATGTTCCTTAGTCTGTCAGCATGTTCCTTAGTCTGCCAGCATGTTCCTTAGTGTCCCAGCATGTTCCTTAGTCTGCCAGCATGTTCCTTAGTCTGTCAGCATGTTCCTTAGTCTGCCAGCATGTTCCTTAGTCTGCCAGCATGTTCCTTAGTCTGCCAGCATGTTCCTTAGTCTGCCAGCATGTTCCTTAGTCTGCCAGCATGTTCCTTAGTCTCCCAGCATGTTCCTTAGTCTGCCAGCATGTTCCTTAGTCTCCCAGCATGTTCCTTAGTGTCCCAGCATGTTCCTTAGTCTTCCAGCATGTTCCTTAGTCTGCCAGCATGTTCCTTATTCTGCCAGCATGTTCCTTAGTCTCCCAGCATGTTCCTTAGTGTCCCAGCATGTTCCTTAGTCTGCCAGCATGTTCCTTAGTCTTCCAGCATGTTCCTTAGTGTCCCAGCATGTTCCTTAGTGTCCCAGCATGTTCCTTAGTGTCCCAGCATGTTCCTTAGTGTCCCAGCATGTTCCTTAGTGTCCCAGCATGTTCCTTAGTCTGCCAGCATGTTCCTTAGTCTGCCAGCCTGTTCCTTAGTCTGCCCTCTCTGCCTCCTGCTTCCATCCGTGTTCGCTCAGACTGTTGTTGTTCCTTGTAAACATTTCCTAATTGTTAGCAACTTTTTAGGTTCCGTAAATATTGGAGACTGTTCCTCTCTTCCTTTTTCAGGCCTTGTTACGAAGAGTTCCTTGAAGCTTTTTAATTGGTAAGGAGAGAGTTTCGTGGTAAGCTTTTGTAGCTTTTTTTTTATTTTTTTTTTTTTGTGTTTTTGGCGTGATGTGGGGGCTCGAGCTTGGGCCTGGGGACAGTGGAACTTGGTGTTCTGAAAGCCTTGTTATTGAGGTTAATGAAGGTTGTTCAATCAGTTCAACCTGTCGTTTTACCCAATCACTTGGGCTGGACGGTAGAGCGACGGTTTCGCTTCATGCAGGTCAGGGTTCAATCCCCGACCGTCCACACAAGGGGTTGGGCGCCATTCCTTCCCTCCGTCCCATCCCAAATCCTTATCCTGACCCCTTCCCAGTGCTATATAGTCGTGATGGCTTGGTGCTTTCTCCTGTTAGTATATAGTACACCTGTCATTCTGCATCATTGCACATGCAACATAGATAAGACGAAGTCTTATCTATGCTTTTTGAGGTTATCTTGAGATGATCGGTCCTCGACCAGGCCTCCTTTTTGTTACACACCCCCAGGAAGCAGTCCGTAGCAGCTGTCTAACTCCCAGGTACCTATTTACTGCTAGGTGAACTTTCTTTCATCAGGGTGAAAGAAACTGCCCATGAGTTTCCACCTCCACCGGGGATCGAACCCGGAACCTCGGGACTACGAATCCCGAGCGCTGTGCACTCAGCCGTCAGGCCCCGTACATCACAGAAAGATCAACATTCATAGTTTGTTAGTTTAAGGTGTTACCTTGAGATGATTTCGAGGCTTTGCGTCCCCGCGGCCCGGTCCTCGACCTGGCCTAGTATTACAAAAATCACCACCACACACACAGCGTCAACCAGCATAACCACATAAACCAGTCTCCGTGGTGTAGTGGTAAGACACTCGCCTGGCGTTCCGCGAGCGCTATGTCATGGGTTCGTATCCTGGCCGGGGAGGATTTACTGGGCGCAATTCCTTAACTGTAGCCTCTGTTTAACGCAACAGTAAAATGTGTACTTGGATGAAAAAACGATTCTTCGCGGCAGGGGATCGTATTCCAGGGACCATAGGATTAAGGACTTGCCCGAAACGCTACGCGTACTAGTGGCTGTACAAGAATGTAACAACTCTTGTATATATCTCAAAAAAAAAAAAACACTAACTCAACCTCAATATATCCATAATTACAGATGGAACTCTTACTCAGAACAGTAATAAATTCCCGTCGCCAGTGTCGTAGGGAGCCATTAATCTTCTCACCTCATATGTATCTAACTAATGGCCGCTGGCATTAGTTTTAGGTCATTAGTCAATTGTGGTGAGTCACAACCACAATCGACAGCTACTCAAACAACCGTAATTCATTACATACAGAAATCACAATTGCGTGATGCTTTAAATAGATAAATCCACAAGGGCCGTGGCGAGGATTCGAACTTCCGTCCGAGAGCATCCCAGACGCTGCCTTAATCGAGTGAGCTACGACATGGTCAAAAGGAGTTGAAACCGATTAAGGCAGCGTCAGGGATGCTCTCGGACGCAGGTTCGAGTCCTCGTCACGGCCCTTGTGGATTTGTTCAACCGTAATCCACCTCATTGCTGTAAAACATATATTAAAATGTATGTGTATCCCTTCCAACAGCACGTTCATCATAGCTCCAGAGGATTGCAACATGTACAGACAGATATAATGTTGCCAAAACGTTTCCATACCAACCCGTCCTCTTAAAAATAGCGTCACTTTTGCCTTATATATGCATTATGGCCTTATGTGCGCTATGGCCTTATGTGCGCTATGGCCTTATGTGCGCTATGGCCTTATGTGCGCTATGGCCTTATGTGCGCTATGGCCTTATGTGCGCTATGGCCAAATAGACTTATGGCCTTATGTGCGCTATGGCCTTATGTGCGCTATGGCCAAATAGACTTATGGCCTTATGTGCGCTATGGCCTTATGGGCGCTATGGCCAAATAGACTTATGGCCTTATGTGCGCTATGGCCAAATTTGGACGTAATTTGAAATGAAATCGACTCACAAAAGTAACGTACTGTCTCGTTTTCTGTTTGAGTCGTCCGGCCCACTCGGTAAGGTTAGAAGAGGAAACTTTCAATTAACGTTTTTCATAACGTTTTGAAACTTTATGAGAATTTCCTGCCCACCTAACCTATCAGAGGACTCTTAACTTACTGTTGTAGAAAAAAAATCCCAAATTTATTTTCATTTTTTTCATTTCAATTTACGTCCACTTTCGGCCATACGCTTAAACGGCAAAAAACGACGATATTTTTAATAGGACAGGTTGATGCACTACAAATTGCTTGTGAAATAGATCAACTAACACGCTCTAACGACCATCAACTAGTTCCACAATGCCACCTCAGTGGAGCCTGGTGCTTCAACCCGTCCTCATGATAGCACGTCGCATTTTTGACGCATACTCTACCTAAGGTCAGAAAATCGTCGTACGATTTTTCGTACGACGAAACCATAAGCCGCTACCATAAAATATGGTAGCGGCTGGCGAAATGGACGTGCTGTTCCGTTTTCTGTTTTAGGTCCTCTGGTAGGGTCCCAAGAGCACTTTAGTACGACAGTTTCTTGCCGTTGGGGACGCTTAGGGGGACATGGGGACGCTTAGGGGGACATGGGGACGCTTAGGGGGACATGGGGACTCTTAGGGGGACATGGGGACGCTTAGGGGGACATGGGGACGCTTAGGGGGACATGGGGACGCTTAGGGGGACATGGGGACGCTTAGGGGGACATGGGGACGCTTAGGGGGACATGGGGACGCTTAGGGGGACATGGGGACGCTTAGGGGGACATGGGGACGCTTAGGGGGACATGGGGACGCTTAGGGGGACATGGGGACGCTTAGGGGGACATGGGGACGCTTAAGGGGACATGGGGACGCTTAGGGGGACATGGGGACGCTTAGGGGGACATGGGGACGCTTAGGGGGACTTGGGGACTCTTAGGGGGACATGGGGACGCTTAGGGGGACATGGGGACGCTTAGGGGGACATGGGGACGCTTAGGGGGATATGGGGACGCTTAGGGGGGACATGGGAACGCTTAGGGGGACATGGGGACTCTTAGGGGGACATGGGGACGCTTAGGGGGACATGGGGACGCTTAGGGGGGACATGGGGACTCTTAGGGGGACATGGGGACTCTTAGGGGGACATGGGGACGCTTAGGGGGACATGGGGACGCTTAGGGGGACATGGGGACGCTTAGGGGGACATGGGGACTCGCCACGCCTGCTGTGGCGACGCACAAGATAAATACAATACGTTTAAACATGTATTTTTATATCATTTGCGATGTAAATATTTAAGTAACTACATAGTCTAGGTAAATAAAACTGAACAGGCTTAACGCTGAACAACATAAGATTTATTCATCAAAATTCGAATGAAAAATTCAAAAGAGTGTGTGGATTTCATGAACAATTTCGCAGGTTTTCAACGTGCCTGAGACTCGGGCGGCGTCAGGCAATAGTCTAGCTCCCGCCGGTGAACCCGCACTTGACCAGATACTTGTGCTCTCCACACACAGCCTTCCTCTTTGACCTTTTATGTACCCCGTCCAACTCTACGTTGAAGCTGGTGCACTTTTAGCGAATTTTCTCTCAAATGCTGCACTGTCTTGTTCGACTGTGTACTCACCTAGTTGTGCTTGTGGGGGGGGGTTGTTGAGCTCTTTGGTCCCGCCTTTCGACTGTCTATCAACTGATGTACATATTCTGGAGCCTATTTGGCACTATCAAATCTACATTTGAAACTGTGTATGGATTCTGCCTCCACCACATGCTTAATGCATTCCATTTGTTAACTACTCTGACACTGAAACAATTCTTTCTAATGTCTCTGTGGCTCATTTGGGTGCAAAGTTTCCACTTATGTCCCCTTGTTTGTATTCCCCCGCATTCTAAATAAGATTCACTGTTTCGTGAATCTGGCCCAGTGGTTCATAAGTGCTTGCGTAACTGCTTCGTGAATCTGGCCCTAGGTTCGTAAGTGCTTGCGTAACTGCTTCGTGAATTTGGCCCCAGGTTCATAAGTGCTTGCGTAACTGCCTCGTGAATCTGGCCCCAGGTTCGTAAGTGCTTGCGTAACTGCTTCGTGAATCTGGCCCCAGGTTCATAAGTGCTTGCGTAACTGCTTCGTGAATCTGGCCCTAGGTTCGTAAGTGCTTGCGTAACTGCTTCGTGAATCTGGCCCCAGGTTCATAAGTGCTTGCGTAACTGCTTCGTGAATCTGGCCCCAGGTTCGTAAGTGCTTGCGTAACTGCTTCGTGAATCTGGCCCCAGGTTCATAAGTGCTTGCGTAACTGCTTCGTGAATCTGGCCCCAGGTTCATAAGTGCTTGCGTAACTGCTTCGTGAATCTGGCCCCAGGTTCGTAAGTGCTTGCGTAACTGCTTCGTGAATCTGGCCCCAGGTTCATAAGTGCTTGCGTAACTGCTTCGTGAATCTGGCCCCAGGTTCGTAAGTGCTTGCGTAACTGCTTCGTGAATCTGGCCCCAGGTTCATAAATGCTTGCGTAACTGCTTCGTGAATCTGGCCACAGGTTCATAAGTGCTTGCGTAACTGCTTCGTGAATCTGGCCCCAGGTTCATAAGTGCTTGCGTAACTGCTTCGTGAATCTGGCCCCAGGTTCGTAAGTGCTTGCGTAACTGCTTCGTGAATCTGGCCCCAGGTTCATAAGTGCTTGCGTAACTGCTTCGTGAATCTGGCCACAGGTTCATAAGTGCTTGCGTAACTGCTTCGTGAATCTGGCCCCAGGTTCATAAGTGCTTGCGTAACTGCTTCGTGAATCTGACCCCAGGTTCATAAGTGCTTGCGTAACTGCTTCGTGAATCTGGCCACAGGTTCATAAGTGCTTGCGTAACTGCTTCGTGAATCTGGCCACAGGTTCATAAGTGCTTGCGTAACTGCTTCGTGAATCTGGCCTCAGGTTCGTAAGTGCTTGCGTAACTGCTTCGTGAATCTGGCCCCAGGTTCGTAAGTGCTTGCGTAACTGCTTCGTGAATCTGGCCCCAGGTTCATAAATGCTTGCGTAACTGCTTCGTGAATCTGGCCACAGGTTCATAAGTGCTTGCGTAACTGCTTCGTGAATCTGGCCCCAGGTTCATAAATGCTTGCGTAACTGCTTCGTGAATCTGGCCACAGGTTCATAAGTGCTTGCGTTACTGCTTCGTGAATCTGGCCCCAGGTTCATAAGTGCTTGCGTAACTGCTTCGTGAATCTGGCCCCAGGTTCGTAAGTGCTTGCGTAACTGCTTCGTGAATCTGGCCCCAGGTTCATAAGTGCTTGCGTAACTGCTTCGTTAATCTGGCCACAGGTTCATAAGTGCTTGCGTAACTGCTTCGTGAATCTGGCCCCAGGTTCATAAGTGCTTGCATAACTGCTTCGTGAATCTGACCCCAGGTTCATAAGTGCTTGCGTAACTGCTTCGTGAATCTGGCCACAGGTTCATAAGTGCTTGCGTAACTGCTTCGTGAATCTGGCCACAGGTTCATAAGTGCTTGCGTAACTGCTTCGTGAATCTGGCCTCAGGTTCGTAAGTGCTTGCGTAACTGCTTCGTGAATCTGGCCCCAGGTTCGTAAGTGCTTGCGTAACTGCTTCGTGAATCTGGCCCCAGGTTCATAAGTGCTTGCGTAACTGCTTCGTGAATCTGGCCCCAGGTTCATAAGTGCTTGCGTAACTGCTTCGGGATTCTGACCCCAGGTGTCTCCCGCCCCTTCACCCCCCTTCTCCCCTTCTCCCCTCCCCCTTCCCAACCCCACCGACACCCTTCGCAACAATCTTTAATTACCCAACTGATCTAATTACCTGATCTATCACGAGCTAATTGGTGGTAAGTGGCTAGTGGAAGTTTAGGGGGGGAGGGGGAGGTTGTGGAGGGGGGGGGGGAGGACTGTCAAGCCATGGCAAGGGGACAAGACAGTTGACTTGTAGACATATTTTATCGATTGATCTGAAGTGTTTATTGGTTATGAATAGATGTCTCTCTCTCTCTCTCTCTCTCTCTCTCTCTCTCTCTCTCTCTCTCTCTCTCTCTCTCTCTCTCTCTCTCTCTCTCTCTCTCTCTCTCTTCCTTCTTCCCTCTCTCTTTCTCATCTCGTTCTTTCCTTTCCTTTTCTAGCCTTGTTATTTTGACCATCTCTCTCACTCTAACTTTCTCCCTACCCATTTCTTCCACCTCAGCTCCCCATTCCCCCTCCCCCCTCCCC